>NC_066581.1:367116869-367367265 GCF_024323335.1 Lathyrus oleraceus | reverse complement strand
TATAATATATATATATATATCTATATATATATATATATATATATAGCTACCAAAATTTACTAGAAATTATTTTATAGTTAATCTCAATTTAAAAGTCAACCAGTTAACTCTAATCACATGAATAAAAATAAAAAAGATTAAATATTCTATATCTTTTAAAAAAACCACGTAAAATATATTATTCTCATTTAAAAAATTATTTTTTAATAAAAAATAAAACTCTTGTTTTTAACGTAAAACCCATTTTTAAAAATTATTTTTTCTCCATTCAAAATCACATTTCATTCACATATCATAAATCAATTTTTTCTTCGTCGAAATCACTTTTCCTCCATCGATCGAAATCACTTTTCCTCCATCGAAATAATTGTTTCTAAGATCAAAATCACTACTTCTCCATCATTGAAATCGTTGCTTCTCCTCCATCAATCGAAATCGATATTTATCTATCATCGGTCAAAATCCCTGCCGATCAAAACCGTTGTTTCTTCTTCATCGATTGAAATTTGTACTTCTCCTTCTTCGTTGGAAATCACTGCTTCAACTTTCTCTTCGTTCAAAATCGTTCACACTTTCTCTAAACCTAATACTTAAGGTAATTATTTTTCCTTGAATCAAATCTCACAGAATCACCAATTCACTATAGTAAAACTTATATGAAGAATCTCTTTATCTGATTCACACGGTTTCTATCATAACAATTCGTTGTTGTGACATTTATTTTCGATCTTCGCTACAACGCTGCATTTTGTCCGATGGATACAATCAATATTTTGTTTTACTAATTTTAAGGTATAATTGATGTTGATTTTAAACTTTTCAGATATAATTATCATGAATTTCTGATTTGTTTCTAATTTACATGATATTGTTTAGAATGTTTAGAAGAAACTGATTCAAAAGTTACTAGACAAAGTTTGGATGGATAGTTTAGTTATACACTTGTATAGTACAAGCATTTAATGTTTTCATGTTATTTATAAGTTTTTTTATTAGGCTATCATGGATGGAAATAAGTCGTAGGTGAAAACAACTTAAGAAATAAGTTGTTTCACTAGTCTCACTATTGCTTATGATAGTAGATAAACTCCAATAAGTCAATTCAAATGACAAACCGACCCTAAATTAGTAAGTTAAATATACAAATTTTCTTAATTTTTGTAAGAAGAAATTAAGCTTGATTTACTAATAGCACTACCAATTATGCCTATGACATGAACTGAGCTTGATTGGAATTTGAACGTGCTTGTTTGGCTTTGTTTGTGTCTTAAAACTTCTACAAAACTTGTTAATATGTTGGCTAAATAAACTTGGTGTTTATACTTTCAGCAACAAATAGGATGGATGTTTTGTGTTCTTTGTTATTGTCTAGTTAAGCGAAACATAACCATGTCTAATTTCCTTTTCATTATAAATGCAGAGAAGATTCAAGGTTGAAGCTGTAATTTCTTTGATTGCTACAAAGAATACAAAGAACACCAATGACTCTCATTTAAGATCTCCAACACAGTATGATTGAGATTTGATGTTTGAACTTATTTTCTAGTGTTGGCCTTAAGCTTGATGAATTTTTTGAATCCGAGACGTATTTCTTGTATCGCGCAATAAAATATGCAGCTTGAAGTTTTTTTCTAGTGTTGGCCTTAAGCTTGATTAATTTTTGAATCCGAGACGCGGTTCTTGTATTACGCAATAAAATATTCAGCTCTCATGTCAATAACAGGGCAGCAACTCTCCAATACCTTTATCTTCATCACTAGGCCATATTTTGTACACTAACTTTGCTCCTTCTCACAAGCATTGTAATTACTTCCTCCTCAATGCTTATTAGATTTGAAAATAGATATAAAATATGAAGATAACAAATAAACATTCATTATTGTTAGTAACAAGAGATATGTCTTCTTGTTTTACAATGTCTTTTTTACTTGATCCATTTATGCATCTTCTGACTGATTCGTGTCTCTGAGTTGAACTAATCATAATGAAAAGTCTATGAAATGCGACTATTGTTTCATTATTTTTTTAGGAAGCTTGAGTTTCTTTTACTATTGGAGAATTTATGTGTAGTTTAGTTCAAAATCTACACATATTTACACAAGTGTAACGAAGGATGAAGAAATAGTCATATGATTGGTAAATAGTTCATAATTTGATTGTAGATTGATAGTGATTTTCTCCATACTTTAATTTGCTATAGATTCTAGTATATATACCAAAACTTATCAAGATTTTCTACAAAATCATTAACGATGTTTTTTATATGTGTTATTAGTTTTGTTTGCATGAAACTTTCATAATAATTAGGTTCTATCACATTTGCTCTTGCAAGTATAGATTTTCTCACAATCTATGTAAAAATATTTTGTAACTCAACAAATCTTAATGAAGATATTCCAAAGTTAAACCTGGAGTACTTAATGGCCTCCTTATCACTATTTGTTAGACTATCATTGTTTATTGGTTTCTCAAAATTGTCCTAATGAATAGTTTAGTTAATGCCATATATAAACCCACATCATACCATGTCTATAACTTGATTCAGTTTAGATCTCATGATTTACATTGGAGATAAGACCATACTCCACACATATGAATTGTTGTTATGAATATTTCTATATCAATCCAAAAAGATTCTAGTTTCATTTAAGTTGTGCTTCCTTGTTAACCTTACAATCAACCATCAACCAGTCATTCAACATTTTTGCTTATTTGCTATCATATTTTTAACTGCATGTTGGTGAATTTTCTAGATATCTTAATTTGACAATCTGAGATAGAGGAACTAGAAGAAATCAAGGGAGTGGTCGTAATCAACTTCACCCTTCACCTTTGCGAGGTATTTTAATAGGACCAGATTCGATTCTTTAATACAATTCATGTGTTTTGTTGCAAATTGATTTGCTCCACGGCTATTGAGGTAATATTAATGTTTATGTTGCTTTTCATGTTTTTTTTAAATTGTGGATCCTAGATCCGCTCCAAGCGTCCATTACGAAACAATATTTACTTTATCCAATTGGTACCTTGTATGAGATTTTTGCTTATTTGAAGGAATAAAAACTCCAACTTCATTTTGGAATAACATTTACTCATGCACTACTAGAAAATTGCCATATACCAAATAGTAACACCAAAAAATAAGCCGTAGGAATAATTGTGATTTACCCACAAATATTTTAGTAGGTCATTGGTATATACATCATATATGGAAAAAAATAATTAAAAAAATATTAAATACCGTAATCAGGGTTTGAATCTGAGACTTCACAATTGTGTCTGAATTTATAGTTTACTACCAATTTGGCAAAAGATTAATTTAATTTTATTAAGTATAATTAAAATTAAAATAAATACTATTACATTTTTATGCAAAACAATATACACATTTTCATTTGTTTGATCAAATTTAATTTATAGTTTAAATAAATACTATTACAAAAATATATCAAATTTTTTTATTAATACTTAAATTAATTTTTAATAGAATCAATATCTTTAATACTTTTTTCTAATATAATTTTGAATTTTGAATTAAAATATTATAATATGAAAATGGTTAAAAATATTTTTTTTAAAATATATAAAACATTTCAATAAAAATATATATAATTAGTTTAGACGTTGCTTGTGAAAAAAAACTAAACTAAACTAAAAATAAATAAAAAAGTTGCTTATAAAAAAAACTTAAAAAATCCCTCCTGGTAAACTTTTTTTCAAAAGAACTAGTTGGAAATCTAGCACTCAAAACCAACGCTAAACTTTTCAATAACCTAACTCTAACCTAAAATTTTATGAGACTGCACTTTCTCTTCAATTAATAATTGTCGTCTCTTCTCGATTTCACCCGCTGACATCTCTTTTTCTCATCTTTTGTTTTCGCAAGGTATCAAATTTTGAAGGTATATTCTTTATCAATTTAACTTAATTTTACCATATCTTGTCTTCCATCAGTGACTATGTAACATTGAGCTAGTTATTCCGCCGAAGAGTCCAAATCGAGACAACAAATATTGTCTTCTTCGATGACTCATCGACAATACTCTTACTGATTTCTGTTACTCTTCCAAACTTTGATTGGACAATTTCCTGAAAATTTTGATTTTGGGAAATTATTAAATTGGTCAATTTGTTCTTTGTTATTACATATGGATATGATTCAATTCACTTTTGAGTCATTCTTTGCAACTTCCATGTATGCAAAATGTGGTAGCAAGAGACATGCTCGATGGAATGCCAAAGAGAAACATTGCTATGTGGTTTGATCCTTGTATTTGTTATTTTCAATATGTGCAGTTTATGTCATTACAATAGTGTTGGTTCTAAATGTTGGCAGCAATTTTGGTAAAACCAAGAGTGTTCACAAGTTGTCACATGTGATGTCTTAACATAAGATATCATGTACCTGCTGAATGTTTAAAATATAATTATGCAGGATTGTTTCAGGATGTCATACCCGATGTCATGACATCTGATATCATGTACCTGCTGGATATTTAAAATATAATTATGCAGGATTGTTCCAGGATGTCAGACCCGATGTCATGACATCTGTATATAGAACATTCAGCCTGAATGTTATGTATTATGTGACTGCATTTTTAATGCCAATCTGTGTATGATTGATGAGTTAATTGAACACACTATCAATCAGGAATTACAACGTGATTAACTTATTTTCCAATGAGATCTAATCAACTGTCATGAGAAGATTTAAATGGAAAATAGTTTTAGGGTTTTATGATGTCCAAGCCCAGCAAATTTCTTCTATAAAAAGGACATGGAAAACCTGATTTGATACACAAGAAATAAGGAATGAAATATTCAGAGAGCATAAGGGTTTAAGTCTTGTGTGGTCGTGTGAATTGTAAGCCATTCAATTCATCCATAAATGATTGAATTGGTCTGATTTTTGAGTTGTAATTTATCACTCTAACCTTTTAAGCATGAGTGTGTGTCTACTTGATTGAAGCTGCTAAGTAAGATCAAGTGTGTGTCTACTTGATTGAAGCTGCTAAGTAAGATCAAGTGTGTGTCTTTGAAGAGTGTCTTCTTTTCATAGTAATTCTTGTTTATATCACTGGTGTGATTGAGGGGGAGTGAGTGGGATCTCATATCTAAGAGTTCTTAGGTAGAAGTCACACGGGTAGAGATTAGGTGAAAAAGACTGTAACTTCTGTTGTTTACTGAGAGTCTTTGAACTGATTCTATTTAGTGGATTTCCTTCCTGGCTTGGTAGCCCCCAGACGTAGGTGAGTTGCACCGAACTGGGTTAACAATTTCTTGTGTCTCTTGCATTATTGTTCTCTATCTTTTATCCTGTTTGTATTATTCAGATATTAGTGTCGTGACATTACCTTGGACATCTCATATTTGATACCAAAATTTCAAATAGTACAATAGTTTTTTGCAAAATGACAAAAATTTGATGTGTAAGTCTCTTTTCCCTTTGACTAATAAATAATATTGGTGTTTTAAACAATACAAACATTATTCGACCATCGATATAGGTGTATTAGGTTATACCTACGAAATACAACCTTTACCTACGAAATATGGTTGTCACTATATGTCAAGTTTCTTGTAGTGATGTCTATCAGAGTCTTCGGTGGAGAAGAAATCCTTTCTTTTCTCTCCTGTTAGATTGTCAAATCCTAGCAACACCATAAAATATTAATCTTGATGCGCAACTCAAGAACTTCACAAACATCAATGGTAAAAAAATTCCCTTTATGATATATCTCACTTTCTCTAAGAACTGAGAAGCAGTCAACCCAAGTAATCTTGTTAGAGGTTGAAGGTGAATGCATATTCAATCTAATTGTGATTTTGTGTATTTAGATAGCTAAAACTCTATTGTTAAAGACTCTAAAAATTATGATGTTATCAAACACTTAAAAAATGAGAACTAAGAGAGTAAAAATACCCATTTCATTCATGTTAAGTGGAGTGATTACGAATAGACTTAAATGAGAAAGTGATTTGAATCAAGAACTAATAACTCAAAATTTGAAACATTGATTCGAATAAGTGATTCGAGTCAAGGAAATTACTTATTTGAATCATGTTGATGGAACTGAAATCTTGATTTTGAAATGAATGTTTTATTCAAAACAACCTTTAGCTTGATTCAAATCAACCTTACTTCTGATTCGAGTCAAAGTATCTTGTGATTCGAACCACGACGACAATGTTAAATCCTATTTTTGTAATTCATTTATTTATTCGAGTCATGCATAATCTTTATTTGAATCATATTTAAAAAATTCATCATTTTAAGAAAAATGAAGTGTTTGATTGAATTTAAAGCTAGTATGATATGAACCATTTTGACTTGAACCACTTTTCCTAGAAAAATGAAGTGTTTGATTGTGTCTAAAACTAGTACAATTCTGTTTCTTGACCAAAATAATTGACTAATTTATCTTGAACCACTTTGCAACGACTTTTACCTAAGGGTTCAATTAATGTATGCAAAACAACATTTAATGTATTACAATTTGTTGTAAGATAATTGACTAATTTATCTTGAACCACTTTTCCTTGATTTAATGCATGCAAAACATAATTTAATGCAAAAAAATATTTAATGTATTACAATTTGTTGTACGATATGTGCAAAATCTAGTTTAGAGGAGATTCAATTAATAAAACAATAAATGATACACGAGACAAGCATCAAATCAAAAACCCTAGAAGAAAAATAAATTTCAGTCTCTCCTCTTTTTTATGCTTGACAACTTGAAAACTTTCATTAAAGTTGAGCCTCATTATGAATTAAGTAAAGTTTGATCAAGGGTTTCCATTGCCCCTTGAAACATCGCACCCTGTCAAATTTGCATAAAATGACATAAATCGACACATCAGACTCGTTACAACTTCTCGCCCTTTGACAAGATCAAAAAGAGATATATGGAAATGGAGCCTAAGTTTATAAATCAAACAAACAGATAAAATTATCTAGAGAAAATTAAGCTAAACATTGGCTAAAGAAAGTTATACGGAAAGTCATAAGATTATATCATAGATGAATTACATCATTACACATGTCAACTTCAACAAATAGCATAATAACGACTTGAATTACTAAGCAACAAAAAAAATGATTACAACACATAAAACTACATAGAAGAGGGATAAATAATGCATGAGCATAACAATCAATGATGTCAACATGCACATAAACACAGATTGCATTTAAAATTTCTTAAATGCACAAAAACATCATAAAATAGTTTCAAAAATTGGATGAATAAGCATCATATCATACACATATATTATCACATATAAGATAGAACAACTAAAGAATCAAATAGTGAAAATATAGAGTTTGGATAGATCATGCCAATAGCCTTGATAAAAAACAACTTGATACATAAGGAATCATTAGTGAACAATAAAATATATAGTAAAATTTAAATAATGAATAGACTAAATATTTATTCAAAACATGATGGATAAACGATCCTTAGTTTCCTACAAATTTTATGAAAAGATTTTGCGGACAATAATTTTGTAAAAATATCATCAAGCTAAAATTTGATGTCCATATATTCAATAATGACATCCCTTTTTCATCATGATTCTTAATGAAACGGTGCCTAATTCCAATATGTTTAATGCGTGAATGTAGACTCATATTCTTAGTGTTATTGCACTTAATCAGAATGCAATAGAGTTTTAAGTCATAATCTAATGGTTATTGTTTTAACCATAAGACTTGTGCACAAAAGTTACAAATGGTTACATAATCAGCCTCACTAGTAGAAAGTGTTAAACATGTGACTCCGCATACAATAGGGGTAAATTGTAGGGGTTTTAAAAATGACAATTTAAAATAAAATTGTTTTCTAAATTAGAGTTTATAAACATTTTGAATAAAATGTTTGAATAATGCAGCGAAAAATCAGTGTAAAAATATATACGGAAAGTAAAAGAGATAAGGGAAAAGAGATGACACCGAGATTTATAGAGGTTCGGTCCAAAAGAAGTGACCTTCTATTCTCCCCAAGACTTGATCTTGAGAGTATCGAATAATACTTATGATCTTTTAGTAGGTTAAGCTTGTGAACCCTCTTATACAAAGAAAATGAAGTTTCAAGTTTACTTCCAACCATAAAATGAACATTGGATTGAATCAGTTAGTCTTCCTTACAAACACAAATAAAGCTTTGAGGGTTTAGTCCTCAAGCTAAACCAAGATTTTATACAAAATTATCTCGAACCAATGTGGAGTTTTGAATTGACTATCCTCTGAACTGATTTAGGATTTTACACGGGCTGACCATGAACCAAACCGAGATGTTACACCATGTTGATCTTGAATAAAGTTGAGCTTTTACACTAGGCTGAGCCCAAGAACCAATAAGAAGATTTTTCACTGGTTATTTTCAAGACTCCAAAAAGAGAGTTTTTCATTAAGTGGCTCAACTCGCGAATGAAACAGTGACTTAATACTAAATCTCCCAGACAAGCTTTTATCATGTTTAGCTTTGAGCCAAAAAAAACTTCCTAAGGAAAAGATGTTCACTCAACAAAAATAACTCTCGTCGAATTTACAATGTTACCCTTTCCAAAATAAGTTTCCTCATTTAAACACAAGGACTTTCTTAGAGCGCTATGGCTAAATAAATGTGAGAAAAGTAGAAAAATATTTTAGAGAGAGAAAGAGAGTAAGAAAGGTGAGTTAGCTCACATTTCAATGTGTGAAAAAGTGAATTGAGGGTCCTCTATTTATAGGCTAAAGGTTGGTACTAAAAAGGAAACAATCCATGTGCAAAGTTTGTTATCCAATCGATTGGATCTTTATTCCAATTGATTGGATGACCTAAATAATCAATTTCTTTTGCCCATTTTTGAAATATTTGATAGCGAGTCATTACCCTTCATTAAGACATTATCATAATCAATTATGGACTCAATTATCCCTTATTAAATCGATTGGTAATATGCTCCAATCAATTGGATAGACTCCAAAATATTTTTAGGTTATTTTCTTTGAGAAATAGAGAATCTAAAATGATTTTAGTGTGTGTGTGTGGTTTAGTCATAATACTTTACGAAAACACCCTTTTATTTTTACAAAAAAAAAGGATCACTCATACAGGATCAGGAAAGCTTCTCTCTTTCACACTCTAAAGATTTAAGATTTGGCCAAATACACCAATTTTATAAGCACTTGCACGAGTCTTCTTGGATATGAGACTTGAGATACCTTTAAGTTGGATGTCATCATCAAAGGTGATCAATAAACCTTAACTCTTCGGCTTTATTCCAAGAAATAGCTTGAAGAAACTATCTTATGCATCTTTGACCGCGTGAAATATTTTCTTATTTTAGCGTCAAGTTGAGTATTCATAAGTTATCATCAAAGATGAGTTTTCATCATCAAAACCATTATAGACATGGCTTTCTTAGATTTGATTACTTCTTCATTAAACATACAAGCACATACTTCCACATTCTTCAAATTATTATATATGGTAATATTGACCACAATGCCATCAAACTGATCAATTGTTACATCATGGTCCACATAGGATTGCTCTAGGACCTTCTGCAAAGATTGTTCAAAATAGAATATATAGAAATATTAAACCTAATTCAAAATAAATTTATATTATAATTAATTTGACAAATTTAAAATTCATTACTCTTACATTCTTACTTTATTTTTAACACATTAAAATATTGGATAGTAATGTACTTTCTATTTTTAGTAGGATGATTTTAACAAGTCAATTTAAAAAAAAAGTTTTAGAAAATTTTCTAGTCTTAAGCCCAAATTAAAGCATCTTCAATAAATGGTGCAAATAATTACATATGTCATTCTCCTCACAAATATGAAAAACTATATATACACCACACAATTATGAATTAAATTCATCAAGAAAAGTTGTATTTTTTAGTTACCCATTCCCTTTCAAAATCCTAAAAGAGAAATTAAAGATGAATCAATCACAAAATATAAGCCATCAAGTAGGACAAGCCACTGGACAAGCTCAGGTTATTTATTAGTGCTAACATTAATTAATTGTATTAACTTTATTTACTATGTTTAAAACTATTGAAGCATAATTATTTAATATAAAGTTGTTAATTTAGGAAAAAGGAAGCAATATGATGGATAAGGCAAGCAATGCTGCTCAATCGGCTAAAGAATCTTGCCAAGAGGTTTGAACAATTATATAAACAATTTAATTAAAATGATTGAATGTTTAACTGAATAATTTAGAGTGAGTCTAATTCAATTATATAAAATTTTGGTGATTGATGAGAATGTTTTATTATTGTAGGCTGGTCAACAAATGAAGGAAAAATCACAAGAGGCTGTAGATGCCTTAAAGAACACACATAATGCTCAAAAATGAATATGTATAATGGAGTGCTCTCTTAACAATCTATTTGCACCCTTTGATTTCTATTTTTTATTTTAAAACTTTATGCATTGAATTGTTATCTGTTTTTATTAATTCTGAATTGTTTTATTGTAAGATTTCTGGTATATACCAGCAACTTAAATTAAGAGAGACTACACTTTTATTCTAAAATTTGGCATAATATATTTTTATTGTTTAGATTGTATGACTGTTTTTTTTCCTTCATTTACTTTGTGATTATTATCAATTGTTGATGGTGGTTAAGCATGATGTTTCTGACATATAAACAACTGCATATTGTTACTTTGCTTCTATATTCAGTAATTAAAATTCTAAAAAAAATGTATTGAAGCTTTACAAAAAAGTATTGTAACCTACATCACATATGATAATAGCTATTATTTTTTCTCTTTTTAATATTGTTAGAATGTGATTTTGCCAACTTTATATAAAGGCTACCAATTTTTGAAAAAAAGATACGAAGTTTATAGTCTTCTTAAGTGATTATTAAACTTCAAAAATAAGTAACACTAAATTCATACTACAAGAAAATTTACAATTAGCTACCAAAATTTCCTAGAAATTATTTTTATAGTTAGTCTCAATTTAAAAGACAACCATTTAACTCTAATTACATAAATAAAAATAAAAAAGATAAAATATTCTATACCCTTTTAAAAAAACCACGTAAAACATATTATTATCTTTTAAAAAATTATTTTTAAATAAAAAATAAAACTCTTGTTTTTAACGTAAAACCCTTTTTTATAAATTATTTTTTCTCCATTCAAAATCACATTTCATTCACATATCATAAATATATTTTTTTCTTCGTCAAAATCACTTTTCCTCCATCAATCGAAATCATTTTTCCTCCATCAAAATCATTGTTTCTAAGATCAAAATCACTACTTCTCCATCATAGAAACTGTTGCTTCTCCTCCATCAATCGAAATCAATATTCATCTATCATCGGTCAAAATCCCTGCCGATCAAAATTGTTGCTTCTTCTTCATCGATTGAAATTTCTACTTCTCATTCTTCGTTGGAAATCACTGCTTCAACTTTCTCTTTGTTCAAAATCGTTCACGCTTTCTCAAAACCTAATACTTGAGGTAGTTTCTTTTCCTTGAATCAAATCTCACAGAATCACCAATTCACTGTAGTAAAACTTATATAAAGAATCTCTTTATCTGATTCACATGGTTTCTATCATAACAATTCGTTGTTGCGACATTTATTTTTGATCTTCGCTACAACGCTTCATTTAGTCCGATGGTTACAATCAATATTTTGTTTTACTAATTTTAAGGTATAATTGATGTTGATTTTAAACTTTTCAGATATAATTATCATGAATTTCTAATTTGTTTCTAATTTACATGATTTTGTTTAGAATGTTTAGAGGAAACTAATTCCAAAGTTACTAGACAAAGTTTGGATGGATAGTTTAGTTATACACTTGTATAGTGCAAGCATTTAATGTTTTCATGTTATTTTATAAGTTTTTTTATTACGCTATCATGGATGGAAATAAGTTGTAGGTGAAAACAACTTAAGAAATAAGTTGTTTCACTAGTCTCACTATTGTTTATGATAGTAGATAAAGCCCATGAAATCAAGTCTAATGACAAACCGACCATAAATTAGTAAGTCTAAATATACAAATTTTCTTAATTTTTTTAAGAAGAAATTAAGCTTGATTTACTAATAGCACTACCAATTATGCCTATGACATGAACTGAGCCTGATTGGAATTTGAACGTGCTTGTTTGGCTTTGTTTGTGTCTTAAAACTTCTACAAAACTTGTTAATATGTTGGCTAAATAAACTTGGTTTTTATACTTTCAGCATCAAATAGGATGGATGTTTTGTGTTCTTTGTTATTGTCTAGTTAAGCGAAACGTAACCATGTCTAATTTCCTTTTCATTATAAATGCAGAGAAGATTCAAGGTTGAAGTTGTAATTTCTTTGATTGCTGCAAAGAATACAAAGAACACCAATGACTCTCATTTAAGATCTCCAACAAGGTATGATTGAGATTTGATGTTTGAAGTTATTTTCTAGTGTTGGCCTTAAGCTTGATGAATTTTTTGAATCCGAGACGCGTTTCTTGTATCGCGCGATAAAATATGCACCTTGAAGTTTTTTTCTATTGTTGGCCTTAAGCTTGATGAATTTTTGAATCTGAGACGCGGTTCTTGTATCGCACAATAAAATATGCAGCCCTCATGTCAATAACAAGGCAGCAACTCCCCAACTACCTTTATCTTCATCACTAGCCCATATTGTGTACACTAACTTTGCTCATTCTCATAAGCATTGTAATTACTTCCTCCTCTATGCTTGTTAGATTTGAAAATAAATATAAAATATGAAGATAAAAAATAAACATTTATTATTGTTAGTAACAAGAGATATGTCTTCTTGTTTTACAATGTCTTTTTTACTTGATCCATTTCTGCATCTTTTGACTGATTCGTGGCTTTGAGTTGAACTAATCATAATGAATAGTCTATGAAATGCGACTATTGTTTCATTATTTTTTTAGGAAGCTTGAGTTTCTTTTACTATTGGAGAATTTATATGTAGTGTAGTTCAAAATCTACACATATTTACACAAGTGTAACGAAGGATGAAGAAATAGTCATATGATTGGTAAATAGTTCATAATCTGATTGTAGATTGATAATGATTTTCTCCATACTTTAATTTGATATAGATTCTAGTATATATACCAAAACTTATCAAGATTTTCTACAAAATCATTAACGATGTTTTTTTATATGTGTTATTAGTTTTGTTTGCATGAAACTTTCATAATAATTAGGTTCTATCACATTTGCTCTTGCAAGTATAGATTTTCTCACAATCTATGTAAAAAAAAATTGGAACTCAACAAATCTTAATGAAGATATTCCAAAGTTAAACTTGGAGTACTTAATGGCCTCCTTATCACTATTTGTTAGACTATCATTGTTTATTGGTTTCTCAAAATTGTCCTAATGAATAGTTTAGTTAATGCCATATATAAACCCACATCATACCATGTCTATAACTTGATTCAGTTTAGATCTCATGATTTACATTGGAGATAAGATCATGCTCCACACATATGAATTGTTGTTATGAATATTCCTATATCAATACAAAAAGATTCCAGTTTCATTTAAGTTGTGCTTCCTTGTTAACCTTACAATCAACCATCAACCAGTCATTCAACATTTTTGCGTTTTTGCTATCATATTTTTAACTGCATGTTGGTGAATTTTCTAGATATCTTAATATGACAATCCGAGGTAGAGGAACTAGATGAAATCAAGGGAGTGGTCGTAATCAACTTCACCCTTCACCTTTGCGAGGTATATTAGTAGGACCAGATTCGATTCTTTAATACAATTCATGTGTTTTGTTGCAAAGTGATTTACTCCACGACTATTGAGGTAATATTAATGTTTATGTTGGTTTTCATGTTTTTTTTAAATTGTGGATCCTAGATCCGCTCCAAGCGTCCATTACGAAACAATATTTACTCTATCCAATTGGTACCTTGGATGAGATTTTTGCTTATTTGAAGGAATAAAAACTCGAACTTCATTTCGGAATAACATTTACTCATGCACTACTAGAAAATTGCCATATACCAAATAGTAACACCAAAAAATAAGCCGTAGGAATAATTGTGACTTACCCACAAATATTTTAGTAGGTCATTGGTATATACATCATATATGAAAAAAAATATTAAATACCGTAATCAGGGTTTGAATCTGAGACTTTACAATTGTGTCTGAATTTATAGTTTATTACCAATTTGGCAAAAGATTAATTTAATTTTATTAAGTATAATTAAAATTAAAATAAATACTATTACATTTTTATGCAAAACAATATACACATTTTAATTTGTTTGATCAAATTTAATTTATAGTTTAAATAAATACTATTACAAAAATATATCAAAAAATTTTATTAATACTTAAATTAATTTTTAATAGAATCAATATCTTTAATACTTTTTTCTAATATAATTTTGAATTTTGAATTAAAATATTATAATATGAAAATGGTTAAAATAATTTTTTTTTAAATATATAAAACATTTCAATAAAAATATATATAATTAATTTAGACGTTGCTTGTAAAAAAAACTAAACTAAACTAAAAAAAAAAAAGTTGCTTATAAAAAAAACTTAAAAAGTCCCTCCTGGTAAACTTTTTTTCAAAAGAACTAGTGGGAAATCTAGCACTCAAAACCAATGCTAAACTTTTCAATAACCTAACTCTAACCTAAAATTTTATGAGACTGCACTTTCTCTTCAATTAATAATTATCGTCTCTTCTCGATTTCACCCGCTGACATCTCTTTTTCTCATCTTTTGTTTTCGCAAGGTATCAAATTTTGAAGGTATATTCTTTATCAATTTAACTTAATTTTACCATATCTTGTCTTCCATCAGTGACTATGTAACATTGAGCTAGTTATTCCGCCGAAGAGTCCATTCGAGATAACAAATATTGTCTTCTTCGATGACTCATCGACAATACTCTTACTGATTTCTGTTACTCTTCCATACTTTGATTGGACAATTTCCTGAAAATTTTGATTTTGGGAAATTATTAAATTGGTCAATTTGTTCTTTGTTATTACATATGGATATGATTCAATTCACTTTTGAGTCATTCTTTGCAACTTCCATGTATGCAAAATGTGGTAGCAAGAGACATGCTCGATGGAATGCCAAAGAGAAACACTGCTATGTGGTTTGATCCTTGTATTTGTTATTTTCAATATGTGTAGTTTATGTCATTACAATAGTACAATAGTTTTTTGCAAAATGACAAAATTTTGATGTGTAAGTCTCCTTTCCCTTTGACTAATAAATAATATTGGTTTTTTAAACAATACAAACATTATTCGACCATCGATATAGGTGTATTAGGTTATACCTACGAAATACAACCTTTACCTACGAAATATGGTTGTCACTATATGTTAAGTTTCTTGTAGTGATGTCTATCAGAGTCTTCGGTGGAGAAGAAATCCTTTCTTTTCTCTCCTGTTAGATTGTCAAATCCTAGTAACACTATAAAATATTAATCTTGATGCGCAACTCAAGAACTTCACAAACATCAATGGTAAAAAAATTCCTTTATGATATATCTCACTTTCTCTAAGAACTGATAAGCAGTCAACCCAAGTAATCTTGTTAGAGGTTGAAGGTGAATGCATATTCAATCTAATTATGATTTTGTGTATTTAGATAGCTAAAACTCTATTGTTAAAGACTCTAAAAATTATGATGTTATCAAACACTTAAAAAATGAGAACTAAGAGAGTAATAATACCCATTTCATTCATGTTAAGTGGAGTGATTACGAATAGACTTAAATGAGAAAGTGATTTGAATCAAGAACTAACAACTCAGAATTTGAAACTTTGATTCGGATAAGTGATTCGAGTCAAGGAAATTACTTATTTGAATCATGCTAATGGAACTGAAATCTTGATTTTGAAATGAATGTTTTATTCGAAACAACCTTTAGCTTGATTCAAATCAACCTTACTTCTAATTCGAGTCAAAGTATCTTGTGATTCGAATCACAACGACAATGTTAAATCATATTTTTGTAATTCGTTTATTTATTCGAGTCATGCATAATCTATATTTGAATCATATTTAAAAAATTCATTATTTTAAGAAAAATGAAGTGTTTGATTGAATTTAAAGCTAGTATGATATGAACCATTTTGACTTGAACCACTTTTCCTTATAAAATGAATTGTTTGATTGTGTCTAAAACTAGTATAATTATGTTTCTTGACCAAGATAACTAACTAATTTATCTTGAACCACTTTACAAAGACTTTTACTGAGGGTTCAATTAATGTATGCAAAACAATATTTTATGTATTACAATTTGTTGTAAGATAATTGACTAATTTATCTTGAACCACTTTTCCTTGATTTAATGGATGCAAAACATGATTTAATGTAAAACAACATTTCATGTATTACAATTTGTTGTACGATATGCGCAAAATCTAGTTTAGAGGAGACAAGCATCAAATCAAAAACCCTAGAAGAAAAAGAAATTTCAGTCTCTCCTCTTTTTGATGCTTGGCAACTTGAAAACTTTCATTAAAGTTGAACCTCATTAAGAATTAAGTAAAGTGTGATCAAGGGTTTCCATTGCCCCCTTGAAACATTGCACCCTGGCAAATTTGCATAAAATGACATAAATCAACACATTAGACTCATTACAGCTTCTCTCCCTTTGACAAGATCAAAAAGAGATATATGGAAATGGAGCCTAAGTTTATAAATCTAACAAACAGATAAAATTATCTAGAGAAAATTAAGCTAAACATTGGCTAAAGAAAGTTATACGCAAAATCATAAGATTATATCATAGATGAATTACGTCATTAGACATGTCAACTTCAACAAATAGCATAATAACGACTTGAATTACTAAGCAACAAAACAAAATGATTACAACATATAAAACTACATAGAAGAGGGATAAATAATGCATGAGCATAACAATCAATGATGTCAACATGCACAAAAACATCATAAAATAGTTTCAAAAATTGGATGAATAAGCATCATATCATACACATATACTAGCACATATAAGATAGAACAACTAAAGAATCAAATAGTGAAAATATAGAGTTTGGAGAGATCATACCAATAGCCTTGATAAAAAACAACTTGATACATAAGGAATCATTAGTGAACAATAAAATATATAGTAAAATTTAAATAATTAATAGACTAAATCTTTATTCAAAACATGATGGATAAACAATCCGTAGTTTCCTACGAATTTTATGAAAAGATTTTGCGGACAATAATTTTGTAAAAATATCATCAAGTTAAAATTTGATGTCCATATATTCAAAAATGACATCCCTTTTTCATCATGATTCTTAATGAAACGGTGCCTAATTCCAATATGTTTAATGCGTGAATGTAGACTCATATTCTTAGTGTTATTGCACTTAATCAAAATGCAATAGAGTTTTAAGTCATAATCTAATAGTTGTTGTTTTAGCCATAAGACTTGTGCACAAAAGTTACCAATGGTTTCATAATCAGCCTCACAAGTAGGAAGTGTTAAACATGTGACTCCGCATACAATAGGGGTAAATTGTAGGGGTTTTAAAAATGACAAGTTAAAATAATTTTTTTTCTTCTAAATTAGAGTTTATAAACATTTTGAATAAATTTTTTGAATAATGCAGCGAAAAATCAGAGTAAAAAAATATACGGAAAGTAAAAGAGATAAGGGAAAAGAGATGACACTGAGATTTATAGAGGTTAGGTCCAAAAGAAGTGACCTACTATTCTCCCCCAAGACTTGATCTTGAGAGTATCGAATAATGCTTATGAGGTTTTAGTAGGTTAAGCTTGTGAACCCTCTTATACAAAGAAAATGAAGTTTCAAGTTTACTTCCAATCATAAAATGAACATTGGATTGAATCAGTTAGTCTTCCTTACAAACACAAATAGAGCTTTGAGGGTTTAGTCCTCAAGCTAAACCAAGATTTTATACAAAATTATCTCGAACCAATGTGGAGTTTTGAATTGACTATCCTCTGAACTGATTTAGGGTTTTACACGGGCTGACCATGAACCAAACCGAGATGTTACACCA
Organism: Lathyrus oleraceus; assembly: GCF_024323335.1. NCBI lineage: Eukaryota > Viridiplantae > Streptophyta > Magnoliopsida > Fabales > Fabaceae > Lathyrus > Lathyrus oleraceus. The sequence continues at coordinate 367,349,216 of NC_066581.1, read as the reverse complement.
AGTTGATCTTGAATCAAGTTGAGATTTTACACTAGGCTGAGCCCAAGAACCAATAAGAAGATTTTTCACTGGTTATTTTCAAGAATCCAAAAAGAGAGTTTTTCATTAAGTGGCTCAACTCGTGAATGATACAGTGACTTAATACTAAATTTCCCAGACAAGCTTTTGTCATGTTTAGCTTTGAACCAAAAAAAATCCTAAGGAAAAGATGTTCACTCAACAAAAATAACTCTCGTCGAATTTACAATGTTACCCTTTCCAAAATAAGTTTCCTCATTTAAACACAAGGACTTTCTCAAAGCGCTATGGCTAAATAAATGTGAGAAAAGTAGAAAAATATTTTAGAGAGAGAAAGAGAGTAAGAAAGGTGAGTTAGCTCACATTTCAATGTGTGAAAAAGTGAATTGAGGGTCCTCTATTTATAGGCTAAAGGTTGGTACTAAAAAGGAAACAATCCATGTGCAAAATTTATTGTCCAATCGATTGGATCTTTATTCCAATTGATTGGATGACCTAAATAATCAATTTCTTTTGCCCATTTTTGAAATATTTGATAGAGAGTCATTACCCTTCATTAAGGCATTATCATAATCATATATGGACTCAATTCTCCCTTAATAAATTGATTGGTAATATGCTCCAATCAATTGGATAAACTCCAAAATATTTTTAGGTTATTTTCTTTGAGAAATAGAGAATCTAAAATGATTTTAGTGTGTGTGTGTGTGGTTTAGTCATAATACTTTATGAAAACACCCTTGTATTTTTACAAAAAAAAATGGATCACTCATACAGGATCAAGAAAGCTTTCATAATTCCTCTCTTTCACACTCTAAAGATTCAAGATTTGGCCAAATACACCAATTTTATAAGCACTTGCACGACTCTTATTGGATATGAGACTTAACATACCTTTAAGTTTGATGTTGTAAGACCCTAATTTTGACCCTAAGATCCCTCATGGCATCATAACATTTGCATTTACATCTTGCCTCAAGGATCATTGCATTTTGGCCCCTTACCTTTGGGTGGGAACACTTGTGAGTTGGTTTGAGATCACCAAGAAAGTTTGAATTGTATATTATTGATTTTCTTATTTTGTTTACTAACCAAAAACACAAAAATATATCACTAACATCTTTTGTTTGTAGCTTGAGCAGTTACAAGATTCAAGGCTCATAGAAGCCCCTATGCTCATTAATATGACTAGGAAAAGATGAAAGCAAGCATGGCAATGGTTCCAAAGCTCTCATCCATCAAATATGCTCTCCAAGTATCTAAATTCATCATTTTGATCAAAGCAAACCAAAGGGCTTGAGGCTTGTTTCCCAAGGAAACCCTAATTCATCTGTGCATCAACCGTGTCTTGCTCTTGAAGCAACCTCAACCCATGATCAAATAAAATCAAGGGAAGTTATTTAATTCATCATTTCATGCATATTTGAGCTTATTTTAGTGTCCTCAATCATCAATTCATCAATATTTGAGGCATGGACTTGAGAAGTTGATCAGTCAATTCATCTGACTATTTTGAAGTACACTGAGACCTAACTTTTGATATGTTTGTCAAATGGAGATGATCCCAAGATACAAAAATGTTCATAAGAACCATATGAAAAACTTTCATGTTCGTCAAAAATTGATTTGAAGCTTGGAAGATCATCATCCATTTCAAGACATTATAGGTCATTTTGACTGAAACCCTAATTTTGGGTCAACTTCCCAAGGACATAACTCATTCCTTTTTCATGATTTTGAGGTGGGATCAAATGCATTGGAAATCTTAAGATGTTTACTTAAATTGTTATGTTGAACAAAGTTTCAAAATCCTAAAATAAATACATGTGATAATGCAAAACATTATAGGTCACTTTGGACCAAAGGCATTGAAATGTGAAAAAGTCCAACTTCAAGTGCCCATAACTTCTTCATCAAAAATAATAATGATGAAAATTTTAAGTCCAAATTGATTTTCTTGAAGATATCTACAACTTTCATGTTGAAGGTTTTATCATTTGGAGCTTGCACCACTAAAACAGAAGGGGTTGAAGTTTGGTCATTTTTGAAATTTTCACATGTACATGTTTTGCACCCTACACTTCATGATAAATTTTCACCAAGTTCCCAATTCCAAATGAAGTTTTGGTCAACATGACAATTGATCCTCATGCCAAAAGCTTTCCAACCATTACCTATAAGGCTATGTTTCACTTTTGGAAATACCATTTTCGAAGGGATGAACAATTTGGTGCATTTTTGGAAACTCATTAAAAACACATTGCATGAGCTCAGCACATTACTTCTGCACGTCTATTTTGATTCTATAATGTACAGGCCCATGCATGGAGGCCCTTTCCATCCATGCACATGCAATGCTCGTGTATTCAGCCATCATTTTCTATAAATAAGTGCTCAATGCTTCACATTTACACAACCTAAGGGCACCTGTTATGCTGCACGAATCACTCCATAACCATACTCAAAGGAACTTTCTCTTTCTTTCAAAAATTTCAGATCTAAATTTCAATTTCCTTGATTGATTTCTAGATCTATAGTTCCTAAGCCTTGCTCACCTTGATCCTAAGACTACACTGCAAGCAAAAGCATCAAGGAATCATGCTCTCAAGCTCTTCATTTCAGAGGTTTATATCAGAACTTATTTTCTTCGAATCTCTTTGTATATAGCTCCTTTCTTGCATTTGTTGGGTTGTTTGAAGTCCTCTCAATAGAGGCAATTATTTTGTGCATTGAATTTTTAAATTACATCAAGTTTCAGTTGAACACCACAAAATTCAAGCTCTGATTCCTCTCTCCATGGACACCTAGAGTAGAATTGGTTGGCACAGGGGTGATGTACATCACCCCAACTTTCATTTGATACCTGGATCGTCTCATTTGGTGAAGTTTTGATCTTTGCAAATTTTGGCCGGCGCGAGAAGTCTTTCCGGAGAAGACGGTGGTGTACACCACCGTCTGGTTGCCAGATGGAATCATGACCACATGATTTCGTTTCCAGATTAGATATGAGCCACTCCATGTTATGACTTTATTAATGGCAAGGTGTTATGCATTGACTTGGGAGTATGATGGACGCGCGCTCAGGATCCGTCTGATGTGCCAGCTCAATTAATGAGCTCTTGATCCAACGCCTCATAATTTTCTCATTTTTAATTTCTGATTTCAATTTTCATTTTATTTCTTTAATTCCATTTCATTTCAAAAAATCATATCTCCTTCATTATTGGTCCAAAAAATGTTAGACCAATTGCATTTTTCTTCTTTTAATTTCTAGTTTCTAAAAATGATTTTTAATATTTTTTATTTTTACATTTGATATTTTTTATGAATTTTCTCTTTTCTGGTTATTTTTAATTCATTTTAAATAGTTTTTGATATTTAAAAAATAAAAAAATATTTTTCCAACCTCTTTGAATGATGATAGATCTATAAAAAATATTCTCATCAAATTATTAATTGATTTGAGATTTATATGAGATTTTAATTCAATTAGGTTATTTTTTATGCATTTTAATTGATTAAAAATAGTTTCTGACTTCTAAAAATGCTGAAATTTTTTGTCAAACTTTGTTTGACCTTGTTGAACTTAGGATAATTCACTTGTTCTTTTCAAAGTTGATTTGAAGTGAATTTGAAGTTTGACCTTTCTTTATTATTTTAATTCAAGTATTATTTTAATTTTGAAAAATACCAAAAATATTTTATTTGTTTCTTGACTTCTAATTTTCATTTTGCTTTTATTTACTAATGTTTGACCTTGATTTCATATATCTTTGGCCAATGTATGTTGGTTACCTCATTTGATTTCCATTAATGCACTTTATTATTCTTCATCTTCTTCTTCTTCTTCTTTTTCTTTTTTGATCAATGAGTTAAAGATTGGTGGTTAGCCTTAATACATGGGAGGTTTAACCTTCCTTGATTCAACTTAATCATGGATCAAGTGAATGGCTTTGCATTAAGGATAGGTTTCTTCCTAATCAAGCAAAGAACCTAAATCAATACAAGATCATTTCTCTTCTTCTTTTGGCATGGAAAGTTGTAGGAGCTTGATTCACTAATCAAGATCTTTAACTTGTGTTGTTGCCTATATTTTTATTGACCGGCCTCAGATAGGTGTGACTACTACATTAGTCCACTTACGATTGCTTAACATAGCGCTAAATTGCCTTATGGCACACTAACACTAACACTAACCATTAACCATTAACATTTAATTCTTGCACTTTACATTTATGCAATTTATTATTCTTGTACATATTATTCATTTGCTTTTACCCTTTTCTCATTTGAGCACATGTTTATATTAATGTAATTTGCCTTTTGCTCACTTGAGCACATAATTGTGTATATACTATTGTGCTTGTGTTTTATTTTGATTGTTGTGAACCAATTACAAATGGATAAAAGGACTTAGACTTTAGGACATTCCCTATGCAAAAATGGAGTCAAAGAGCAACTAGGCCTTAGGCCTTTAGAATGCTATAAAAGTCAAAGAGCAACTAGGCCTCCTGCCTTTAGAATGCTTAATGTTGAAGTGGAATTGAAAGGACCTATTCTCTAAACTCCTTCTTGTCCATTCTTTATTTGTTTTGATAGAACTTTTTGATGTGTGTGTTCTTGTGCTATGGATTCCAATTTGAGCCTAAGTGAAGAACCATTGTCATGAGCTTCTAAAGTGAGAGATCTAAGAGCCCTTGGAAGATTCCTAAGAGCTTTGCTTGCTTGATTGATTGCTTAAGTATACACTTATTTGCTTGCTTATTCCAAAGGATGGGAGCTACTTGGATCATCAATATGATCTCAAGAAGGGAACTCCATTTGTGGTCTTATTTCTTCTCCTTCATCCCTTGTATGATTAGGACTTAGCCATTCTTCTTCTTCCCTCCACTCTAACCCAAGCCAAAACTTTTGTGCAAACATTAATACTCCTTTTCAAACATTAGAAACCTAAGCATTATGCTTTTAACTTTCAAATTTTCTTTTCATAACACTTATTTTGAATTGAATCTTTAAGTCAACTTTGACCATATTTTGTAAATACTTTTCATTGGTAAATATAACTCATTCAAATGCTTTTTTTGTGGTTTCAATGGCCACTTTTTATCAGAAACTTTTCATAACCTTTAGCTATTAGGTTTGAGTTATCCTTGAGGTAGATGTAATACTCACCTATATCCTTAGTGATGGACAATGAGTCTTCCATGCTTATTATAGGGTTAACCCCTCACTAGCATGTTGAAGCTATCCTCACATGGTGGATTTGTGGTTTTAGGTTGAGTTTTCGCCCTTGGATAACAAAAGACCTTAAGGCTTTTGGACCAATCAATTCACCAACTTGTTTTGAGATTTTTAACCCGAACTACGAGGTTTTGATCCTAATCTTTTTTAAGATAGTACGTAGGTAGTGGGTTTATCCATTCAAACACAAAATTGTAAATAACTTGTATATTCTCTTCTCACCTCCTCAATCATGTTTGCACAAACAAATTTTCACAAAATACCAACCTTACAACAAGTGTGAAAAGGGCTCCCTAGGAGTACCTAGGATGTTTTGGGTGCTTAAAACCTTCCCATTACATAACCAACCCCCTTACACCGATCTCTGATATTTTTATTAGTTTTTGACTCGATAAAACTTCTCGATTTTTGTTCGCTTTCTAACCTTTACTTTGGATAAATAGAAGTGCGGTGGCGACTCGACTTGTATGGTTTACTTTTGATTTAGTTAATAAATCTAAAGGTGACGAATACCCCGCTACAGAAAATTGGCGATTCTGCTGGGGATTAAAAGTTTGCCTAATGGGTTTTGCCTACTTTTCATGTTTGTCTTATTGTATTGTATATTATTTTTGTGACATATTTTTGTGCAATTTGGGATTATTGTATTGTATGTAATGATTGAATTGCTTGATATATTAATTGCTTGCATGCTTGGTGATCTTCGTGAGATGAGTTCTATACCCGAACTCGAGTGCACTTAGGATAGGAGAATGGCATAGTCTTGTTGACTTGTGTGGAGTTATTCCTTAGCTAGTTGACTTGCAAGCCCATTCACTTGGTGGAGGTCATGTTGGGATCAATAATGTCACACGAGTAGTCGTGGTTAGGCATTACTCTTTCCAATATAGATCTTAGAAGCCAATGACCTTAGTCTACCAAACCCATCTTGGCCTATTTTTAGGACGTAGTGCGAAGGTCGTTCAAGTGTAAGATTTGATACGATTGTTACGTGATACTACACTCATAAGAGTCTCTCTTGAGAATATTTTTGGAATACGAGTAGTCGTGTATCCGATAATATCCGAAAGATGGGATGATGACTATGGGAACCTCTTGTAGAACATGTTTGGCAGGTTTAAACCCTAGTACACTCCCTTTGGGTGGTTCTTAACCGAGACTCCATGCTCGTGACTTACAATAAACCCTTGATTCATGGTTGATCCGTTCTTGTATCCTTAATATCAATGGAACTTGGGTGTTGATAAGGTGTAAACCATAATCCACCAAAATGGATGATTGATATTAAGGATGACTTTATCCATCCCATGACCTTTGTGTGGTGTGCTTTGCTTGATCCTTGAGTGTGATTGTTGCATCCATGCATTCAGGCACCTATTTGCATCCATATCATCAATAATAAGAAAATTTTCAAGGAACTTAAGAGGTCTATTTGCAAATTTTCAGACATGGACAAACAAAGAAGGAATACGAAGAACTACAGTTTCAGACAACCCGACTTAAAAGAGCTAAGAAATTTGACATCCTATGTATTAGATCCCTTGGGTTTCAAGGCTCGTCATGGGAAGCTTCTATCTATTATGGCTACTCAAGTGGACGAAGGTTTGATGAGTGTATTGGTGCAGTTCTATGATCCCTTGTACCGTTGCTTCACATTTCCGGATTTCCAGCTTTTGCCCACGCTTGAGGAGTATGCTTATCTTTTGGGTATACCTATCTTGGATCAGTTGTCGTTCAGTGGCTTAGAGAGGGTTCCTACTTCTCCAGAGATAGCTGATATGTTGCATATAGATGAATATCTGGTTAGTGCTCATATGACTACCAAAGGTGGAATTCAAGGTCTCCCTTCTGAGTTCCTCATTGCTCAAGCTACTTTGTATGGGAAGGCCATGAGTGAGGACGCCTTTGAAGCCATATTTGTACTTCTCATCTATGGGCTAGTGTTATTCCCCAACATCGACAAGTTTGTGGATGTGAACGCTATTAGGATTTTCTCTACTCTTAATCCCGTTCCGACTCTGTTGGGTGACACTTATTTTTCTTTGCATATGAGGAATGCAAAGGGTGGTGGTACCATTGTGTGTTGTTTGCCTCTGTTGTACAAGTGGTTTATTTCGCACTTGCCGCAGATGGTCGCCTTCAAGGAGAACAAAGGATGTGTAAGGTGGTCCACGAGACTTATGTCTCTCACTAATGATGATATCTTTTGGTACAACCGTGTGTATGATGGTGCGCAGATTATCGACTCTTGTGGTGAATTCTCCAATGTGCCTCTTCTTGGTACATGTGGTGGGATTAACTACAACCCTATTTTGGCACGTCGTCAGCTTGGGTTCCCCCTAAAGGATAAACCTAATAACATTCTGTTAGAAGGTGTGTTCTTTCAGGAGGGTAAAGATCCCCAAGGCTTGAAGGGCAGGATGGTTCACGCTTGGCGAAAGATCCATAGGAAGGGAAGGAAAAAGCTTGGTCTGAAGAACTGTATTGCTTTGGAACCCTATACCTCGTGGGTTAGGAGGAGAGCTTCCGAGTACCTTATGCCTTATGAGTATCCGAGACCTACGCCTTTGGTTGTGGTTGGGCCTTCAACCCTCCCTGACCAAGGAGTAGAGGAGTTGAGAGACGAAGACTGTTCATGTGCCTGGATCCGTGAACGAGAGGAGTTGCTTCAGCAGCTTAGAGAGAAGGATGCTTTGATAGAGTTCCTTGAGCACCAGGTTATTGATGAGCCTGATGATGTAGTGACTTCTCTTTTTCCTCAGTCTTCCAAGTTTTGGAAGAGGAAGTACGATCGACTCGCCAAAGAGAAGGCGAATATGGAGGTAGCCTATGAGAGGGAGGTGAAGAGGCTTCGTGCAACTTATCTTCCAGTCTCCAAAGCTTTAGACGATTGTTTCTAGGGTTCCATAGGATGTTCATTTTCCTTCTCTCTTGTATTGTATTTGGTTACCAAGACTGTACTTCTCTGGTGTAAAAATATTTTCCAGATATGATTGATATGATATTTCTATATAGGTCTAAATAATTAATATTTTCAATATTTGCAAATAGAACTCTAAAGTTCCTCTGATAAATAAAATAAATCATATGCACAAGCATTGCATGCATCATGTGCATAAGCCGGTTTTGCTCCATGCTTCTTGTTCAATGGTATAACTCTGTGTTTTTCATTTATTTTGAAGACAAGCTGACTCACCGGTACTACACTCGAGCCAACACTTCAAGACTGATGGATCACCTAGAGCAAGAGAACCATGAACTCAAGAAGGAAGTGGCCAGATTGACTGCCCTGATGGAGTTTTTCATGGCCTCCCAAAGCCAATCATCTCCGACACCTTCAACTCCTCCCCAGAGGACAATCATCTCTGAGATTGCCTCTTCAACAGTTCCTGTTGCCAGCGCCCACTTCGCGCCAACTGCTATGCTAGTCGGGTTTCCCTGGGGGATGCCCGCAAACTTTGTTCCTGAGGGTCTTGCCCCCATGTTTGCTTCTCTGCCGACATTTAGCTCGGTCCTCGTCGTTCCACCTCCTGTCGTGCATACTATGCCAAGAGTAGACGACACCATCTACCACTCTGAGCCGTTTGAGGGCCCAGATGTTTATGAAAAGATGGATGCTATGAACGATCAGTTTCTTGAACTCCGCAAGGAACTCAAAACTCTCAGAGGAAAGGACCTCTTTGGCAAGTCTGCTGCTAAACTCTGCCTAGTTCCGAATGTTAAAATCCCTGTAAAGCTCAAAGTACCTGACTTTGAAAAGTACAAGGGAAATACTTGCCCTCTCAGCCATCTGGTCATGTATGCAAGGAAGATGTCGACTCAGACCGACAATGATCAGCTCCTCATTCATTATTTCCAGGACAGTCTGTCCGGTGCTATCCTGAGATGGTATATGGGTTTGGACAGCGCGAACATCCTGTCCTTCAATAATCTTGGCGAAGCTTTCGTCAAGCAGTACAAGTATAATGTGGATATGGCTCCCGATAGGGATCAATTGAGAGCCATGTCCCAAAAGGACAAGGAAACTTTCAAGGAATACGCCCAGAGGTGGCGAGAGCTAGCTGCACAGATCGTGCCCCCGCTAGAAGAGAAAGAAATGACCAAGATCTTCCTGAAGACCTTGAGCTCATTTTATTATGAGCGGATGATTTCCAGTGCTCCTTCTAATTTCACCGAGATGGTGAATATGGGAATGCGTTTGGAGGAAGTAGTCAGGGAGGGGCGCCTGACTAGAGAAGAAGGCTCTTCTGCCAAACGATATGGGGCGTTTGGAAAGAAGAAAGATGGTGAGGCACATGTTGTAACCTCCCATGTTAAACCCAGAAGACCCTCGGTAAGGAGGAAGACCGTGCGTCCCGCCGATAATCAGCATCAGGTGGCTCACATAACACCTGTTTTCAGAGAAAATCAGCACTATCAGTACAATAATAACCAGCAACAACAACATCAACAATATCAATAACAATAGCACCATCCTCAACAGTAGGCCTACCAGCCTCGAAACAATAATCATACCAGTACAAGCTATGAGAGGAAAATGGTCACTTTTGATCCTATTCCCATGACCTACGCAGAGCTATATCCCTCTTTGATAGAGAGAAAACTGATCACCCCACGCGACCCACCTGCTATACCTACTGACCCTCAGTGGTGGTATAAGCCCGAGCTACATTGTGTCTATCATTCTGGTGCCCCAAGACATGACGTGGAAAATTGCTATCCGCTGAAGACCAAGGTTCAAGACCTTGTGAGAAGTGGTATCTTGTGTTTCGAGGACGTAGGTCCCAATGTTAAGAAGAACCCATTGCCCGAGCATGGGAAATCTGCTATCAACATGGTCCAGGGCAGTCCTGGTAAATATAAGGTTAAGTATGTCAGCCATATTCGACAATTGTTGGTCGAGATGCACAGAGTGTTGTGTGAATATAGTCACTATGAGCACGACCATGACAGATGTCGTGTCTGCACTGTCAATCGGAAGGGATGTCGCCAAGTCCGTAAAGACATCCAAGAAATGCTGGATGAAGGTGTAATTGAAATACTTCAAAATCTCAATGTAGATGATGAAGTGAATGTGATATCTCTAGTATTTCGGATCCCAGAGCCTGTTGTCATCCGATATGATGGCAGCAAACAGAAGGCTTCTCCCTCTTTGATAATTAAGCCAGCTGGCCCTATGCCATATTCTTCTGATAAGGCTGTCCCCTATTGTTACAATGATGTGGCATTGGAAGATGGGAAGGAGGCGCCCCTGCCCTCTACCTCTATTGTTAATATCGCCGATGTCAGCGGCCTGACCCGCAGTGGTCGTGTTTTCTCGGCTTCACCGAAACCCCGGGCTGACACCAGAAGGGCTGATGTTGCTGATTATGTTGTGCACCCGGTTAGAAATGCTGTTATTGCTCTGAATCCGGCACTTATTGCTAATAAACCTACCACCGTTGTAAGAACTCCTGTCGCTGCTAGCCAGAATGGCACAATGAAAGAAGACTGTGATGAGATGCTGAGGCTCATCAAGAGGAGTGAATACAATGTTGTAGATCAGCTTCTACAAACGCCATCAAAGATCTCTATACTATCTTTGTTAATGAATTTAGAACCACGCCGTGAAGCTCTGCAGAAGGTGTTGGATGTGGCGTATGTAGATCATGATGTCACAATAGAACAATTCGATAGTATTATTGCAAACATCACCGCTTGTAACAATTTGAGTTTTTGTGATGCTGATCTCCCCGAGGAGGGAAGAGACCATAATTTGGCACTTCACATATCTATGAGTGTCGCATCCTGCGAAAAATCAACCGGCGAGCCTAAAAATAAAAACACACAGAGCCGCCACTAAGCGTTATTTATCCCAAGATAGGGAAAGGAAACGCTCAGAGAAACCTGGAAAGACATGGTCTCGCGACCAGAGAGAAAGGGTAAGGGAGTCGGTTACGCGAGGGGAAGGTATTAGCACCCCTCACGTCCGTCGTACTCGACGGGATCCACGTCCTAAGAAAAGAAAAGGTTGCTAAACATCACACACACACACGGGGAACGCAGGAGGGGTTAAGAAGAAAGGGCTCGATAAGGTATCGCACCTTATGCCTACATATCTTGTCTGGAACAAGAATCAGAGCCACTGTAGTTCGGCTTACGCACGCCAAACAACGCAAAACATACAAACAAGCAAGGGTGGCAAACATGGAGCCCGACAACCACTTGATGGAATTACGTCGGCATCCGAACCAAAACACACTCAAAAGGGCAAACATGGAGCCCGACAGCCAATCACTGGGCTTACGTCGGCATCCGAACCCAAAACACCAAACCTCACAGTCAGATAACAAGTAAACGCACGCAAAAAAGAAAAAGGTTGCCCGGAGTGGTCTCGCACGACCACCTGCCTACATACCTCGTCTGGCACGAGGATCAGGGCGATGTAGTTCCCCTAAACAGGGGAGAAACTCTCTCCTAACCAGAAACAGAGGGAAAAACACGACACTAGGGAGCTGAGACTCGAGCCTAATGTTGTCATGCATCGTTTACCCTAAGTTCGGTTTTCTATCCTACTTGCATAAGCAAACTAACCTAACCAGGAAAGAAGCTAGCACACAAGCATACAATCATATATCATCAAATGAGAACAGGTATCTCAAACAAGCATGTCAATCAGATATCCACATAACACGCACTATAGCCAAACAAGGGGCTCAATCAATCAGGTTTGACTGCCTAAGCAAGTCGTCTGTACAGGCTGTGTTTGCTCTTAACCTTGCCATTACGAGGCTAAGGTGAAGCAGATGATGGGATGAAGTGAGGATCAGACCTCACAGCTCATATCCCTAACCAGGGAGAGCTGACAAATGAGCATGGGTCCAGAATAGGGGAACCCTTCTATACTCGATGACTCTGACTCAATGTGCACTGCACAGGATCTTGGGCTTTTGATCTCAATGCTACAACCATGTAATGGGAGCAAGGAGAAGACTCACTGAATAGTGGGGGACAGGTTGCTTGTCCCTACCTTCCACCAATTGCCTTACTTGAAGGACTTTTCCTGCTTGGGCTTAAAAATAAACATACACAAGCATTGCCTCTTAAGGAGGACTTCAGACAATTTGCCCGGCCCGGTAACAGCCGGGTCTCCAGACTACATGAAGTAAGAAGATTATACCTCTATGCAAGTTGCTTAAGCAAAGCAAAGCAAAAGTTCACAAGGAACTGAGCAACTAAAAGTACCTGGAAACAATCAAACACAGTCAGTACTCAATCAGACAAACTGTAAAGCAAACAGTTAAACAGCTTAAACAATACAACACAAAGCAAGCCCAAGGCTTAAGCCCAAGCTCCAACACCTACAAAACAATGTTATGTTAGTGTACAAACATCCACAACATCAATTAAAATCAACTTGTATCATTCTCCATGTACATTGCTTTTTTTGATCCTGAAAAATCAAGCAAATATTAGCAACTAGACCACTAGGCCAAGCCTAGGGTCCAAAAGCAAGAAAAAACTTAAAACAGCAAGGTATCCACCATCCAACATCAAATTATCATCAAAAACAAGCAAACATCATTGGTCTCATGTTTATATCATCCATCATGTTCAATTCATACACAAAACAATCCATATGAGGTCAAATGAACCACCAAGCATACAAACAGAAGTATTGCATTCAAATCCCTATCAAAATAAATCCAAAAATTCTCAAATTAAATACACCTAAACAGGGGTCAATCAAGGTCTACCATGTCAAATTTGAGCTCAATTGGGCAAATGAAACCATGTCAATGAAAATCGACAAAAACAGACACAATTATATGCTCCAATTCACACCATCAATGCATACATCCAATTCAAAAATTCATATCTCATTGAAAACAAAAAAGAAATGGATGAGACCAAAACAGGGAGGTCACACAATGTGTCTAGTTCATGCATATCAAATTTCATGGCCATACAATACAATATGAGGATTTCCCAATCAATCTACCAACATGTATCACATGAGCTTGCAATTCAACAACCAGAAATGAAAAATCAAGATCAAATTGAAAATGCAGTGAAAAATTCTACAAAAATTCATACAACATCCTAACATATCAACAATTCACCATGCCAAATTTCATTCAATTCTAACATGCATAGGCTATCCAATTAAATTCAACAAGTTGACATCAAGAGGTGTGACACAAATTGTCACACCTAAGTTCCAAAATTCATATCTCAATGATCAGGTATCAAAAACTCATGAAATTTACATATAAATGAACATCATCCAGTCAACAATCATCACAAAAATTGTCAAGAATTTATTTTACATTATGAGCATTTCACATTGGATTTGGCAAAATATGTACAAAATGACACATACAATCAAACCTTAGGCATTTTAATTTTCTACACATGCAAAAAAAATCCACAAAAATCATGATAAAATTCTACACATTTCCAGAAGAACAATGCAAAAAATCTCACCAAAATTGGATAAAAAACGAGTGAGTTATGAATTTTTAAAGATCAGGCATCAAAATGAAATGAAATTGTGAAAAAAAAAATGAAATAAATGGTGCCAGTGGCAAACTTGTAAATACAGCGAAACATTTGAATCTGGCGCCTATATAAAACCGCGCGGTTTCGCTAAGCGAACCGGAAGCTTCGTTAGGCGAACACTCATCTTCTTCAAGCTTCGCTAGGCGAATGGATCACTCGCTAGGCGAATACGCGATTTCCTCGCGAAAAAAGACGACGGAACAGTGAACACAACACACACTTACGAACAAATTTTCACAGAATCATGCAAGCAATATACCGATCGAAACGTCTCGTCATGTAGAACATCGAAACAACAAGCATTCATCCTAAATCTACTCATGCTAACCGGATCGAGCAAAAGAAATTTTATCATCAAAAGTTCAGATCTACATATCTCATTCAATTCTTAACGAAAACGCATGATTCAAGTTGCAGTGTGTTCTACGTTGCAAGATCTACCTAAACCACATGTCAATTTCAAGAATCGAAAGGTTTGAATTCTGACCTTATGAAGCAACAGTTGCGAAATCGAGCTCCTCAAGGCTCCAATGGTGAAAACAGATGGAGTTTGTTGATTAGGAAGGTGAATGGAGAAGCTAACTTAGCTCGAAACAGCTCCAAGTGCAAGAATCATGAAGATGCCATTGTTGTGCAAGCCTTTGGACAGTTGGAATTCTTGAAGATTTGGCCACGAATTCTGCAAAACAGTTCACCACAACCACATGTAGAACCTGAATCAATCAAAAACGAAGCAAATTGATGAAGATTTTGTGAAGAAATGTGAAAAAAAGTGATGAAGTTTTGAGAGAATTTGAGAGGTTTTGGAGGGAAATTCAGTTTGGATCTTGAAGAATGAAATGTGGTTAACAAATTCTGTTATGATTAACAACATATACCATCTCCTTAATCCACTTCTTAATCCATAATTACCAAAATCATGTGATTAGTGCTAATGAGCTTTTTAAGTGCAAGGGCAAAATGGTCCTCTCCAAATAATGCAATGTGACAGCAAATGACAGCTCAAACAAGTTCTATTTGGCATATGGAGTGTATTAGAATTGGCCTTGCATTCAAAAACCATGAATTTGCAAAATGTCCATTTTTAGCACTTCATTTTCCAAGCCCAAATCCAATTTACATGCCTTAGCCATGAAATGAATATTCAAACACCCTTAAAATGCCATTCCTGAGGTGTTGGAAAAAGTCCCATTCAAAAATTCCAATTATTTTGAAAGTTGGACAATTTTGCCCCTGGTCCAATTCAGCTGTCCAGTTGAAAAGTGACTTTTTGCCTTGGCCATTTTTGGACAAATCCAATGATGCACCCTTGAAGTACATGTCAAATGGAGTTTGTGCATATAAAGAACTTGCAATTTGGACAATCCATGTGGAAGTTATGGCCTCCTGATTACGGGTCATTTTTGAAATTCACTGAGCCCCAATTTCCAAACCATACATTGGATTTTCAAGTTCTTGGACTTTTTGGAAAGGTGAGAACAAGATCTACAACTTTCATGTTGAACAAATTTTCATTTGAAGCTTCCTTGGACACGTGGCTTTGAGGTCCAAAACTTTCCATTTTTGGAAACTTCAATTAAAGGTCACTTTCTATTTTTGGCAGTTTTTGTCCTGACTTGATTTCCTTCATTTTTAAGCTTTGAGATGTCATTCAACACTTGTTCCAACATGATTGAAGTGTCTTCAACTCATTTTCACCTCCAAATCCATCAGATCATGTACAGTTGACCACGGTTGACTTTTCATCTGACAGATGAATTTGGCAATGCATAGATCACATTAAGCCCCAATCTCCAACTGAAATGGCTCAAGGGTGAAACCCTAGCCTCAATAAGCACAATATAATCACAAAATGAACCCCACAACCATCAGAAACCTCATCTCCTGACTAAGCCCTGACTGGCCCAATGCAACTGATTAGGGTTGACCAGTGGTCAAAACCCTAATCTCAAGGAATCTTCTTCAATCTCCTGATGACATCCAACCATGATGATGATGATGTATCAATTCAATCAATATGAAGATCAACATCCATTAGGAATCATGAAACCCTAATTCACAGCCCAATCCTCAGATGGCCAGGATCAGTCAGTAAAACCCTGGCTTGCACCTTCTGACTTCCTATCTCCTGATCAAGACTTGGGAAGATAGCTTGCACACTGTAACCACATGATATGCAATATGAAATGCCTAAAGTCCTAAGATGATATGCAAATATGTTAATGCTAGTCCCAAGAGAGGAGGGCAAATTTTGAGGTGTTACAGCTGCCCCTATTCAATCCACTGTGAACCTGTCGATACGAAATAGCCTCGGCTTTCGGATGATCAGGATGAAGAGTGATTGAATACCAAGAACAGACGAACAATTTGCACTCTGATGGGATATAATTAACAACGCCTGTCAGCATCGGCGAAGAAACAAACTCTGAAACGTCGACCTGGATACCAAAATAAATGGTAGCACAGGGATAACCATGGTCTGAGCACCACACATCCACTCAGGATTATCATTCTCTTTTTTTTTTCTTTTTTTTCTTTTCTTGAACCCCGAAATTTCCTCTGCGCAAACGATCCTCAGATCTCTGCATTTGAACCCCGGAAAATGCCTCAGCACTCCTTCTTTGCCAAAATAATGAACCCCATCTCCAGTTTGAACCCCAGTCGCCTGACGATAACTCGCGATCGCCAGAATGAACCCCGTTCTCCAGAAAATGTATCCACATTTCCTTTTCTCCATTTGAACCCCGTCTCCAGAAAATGTCTCCACATTTCCTTTTCTCCATTTGAACCCCATCTCCAGAAAATGTATCCACATTTCCTTTTCTCCATTTGAACCCCAGAAAATGCCTCAGCATCTCCTTTTCTCCAATCTCTCGTGATAATTCCGCTGGCAACGTCGGAAATAACACTCAACCACTCTGAGGGCGACATGTCAGAGGGTAAACCTTCACAAAGGAAGGTAGCATGTGTATCTCTCCCTCAGAAGACACCTATAACAACCTCCATTGGCATCCGCCAAGGCCTAAGGTGACACATGAATAGAAGACACTCCTAAGGACCTCATCCCGGATACAATCTTCAACTCCAATCTCCATTTGAACCCCAGAAAATGCCGCAACATATACTCTTCTCTGATTGAACCCCGAAAATCGCGTTGATCGCGCAACGTCTTCTGATTTTATCTCCATCTCTGTCCGACGGAAACACTTCCTCCAATATCGCACTACTGGGGAACATTGCTGATCTGACGTTGTGATGCTAATCTCCTCAGAGTAACATCTTCACCTTTGGTGAACCCCAAAACTCCAAG
Source organism: Lathyrus oleraceus (assembly GCF_024323335.1). Classification (NCBI taxonomy): domain Eukaryota; kingdom Viridiplantae; phylum Streptophyta; class Magnoliopsida; order Fabales; family Fabaceae; genus Lathyrus; species Lathyrus oleraceus. The sequence goes on along the minus strand of NC_066581.1, from coordinate 367,332,106 downwards.
CGGTAACCACGGCTTGAATTGCGCTGATCGCATAATCTTTCCATCTCTGTTCGACGGAAAACAATTACTCCAGTATCGCACCACTGGGGAAATACCTTTGATTCAATCACGATGCTGAACTCCTCGGAGTAACACCTCTTCACCTTTGGGCAAAACCACCTCTCAAACGGTAACCACGGCTTGAATCGCGCTGGTCGCGTAACGCCCTTTGATGTTATTTCCATCTCTGTCCGACGGAAACATTTCCTCCAGTATCGCACTACTGGGGTACATCTCTGATCCAATCATGAGGCTAAACTCTTCGGAGTAACATCTTCACCTCTGGGCAAAACCACCTCTCAAACGGTAACCACGGCTTGAGACTAGCTCTATGCTTGCCATGATGAATGATTGATTTTTTCAGCGTAATGCTCCACAATTATGGAAATGCTACGCGATCATTTATTTTTCTATGCAATATGCCATGTTTATTTTTTCATGATGAATGCATAAAGAAAGTATCCCCCTCAAGGGACTCTTCTGGGGAATACGAGACACTCTGCTGAGGGACTCGTCAACGCTCCGATTTCCACCATGCTGGGGAATCACTGCTGCTAGGGATAAGGCACCCTTGCTGGGGAATACCTCCTTTGCACCCAACCCTCTCGAGGACCTGCTGGGGAAGAAGAACCATCATCGCGCTCTGTGGGGATACACCAACCTTTGACTTGTTGGGGATACCAATCCTGACTCCGCTTCGGGAAAACCCTCACAGATACCCGTGGACTTCGCTGGGGAAACACTCACAGAGACTCTGCTAGGGGAATAGCAACCTCCAGGCTCAACTGGGGAAGCACTAAACCATCACCTGCTGGAGATAACCATCTTGACCCTGCTAGGGAACCACATACTACTCCGCTGGGGATTACCCATGCAATCCATAGGTAGCATCAACTCAGCTGGGGATGCAGAAATTCGTCCGCTACAGGAACTTGTCCAATCCACTGGTAGGATGAACACTGCTGGAGAAATATGTCATTGAAACCCGCTCCACTCGGGGAACTGCAACCTTCTGGCCTGGCTGCTGAGGAAACAACGTTGTAACCTGTCCGGGATAACCATCCCGACTCGGCTGGAGAAGTTCACAGACCTTGAATCTGCTGGGGAGCTAATCCTATAACTCCGCTTGGGGACTTAGCTGGGAAATGAGAAAAGTTGGTACAAAAACACCCGTCAACTCGTCGAACCATGGTGTCTACCTCCAATACTCATATCGGCTTTCCACTTTTGAGAGTTCCCAGACTCGTCTGGACCTTTTCTGCTCCATCATCTTGTATTCCAAATCGCCCCGCGCTCGACGAGAAACGTACTCCTGGGATTTATACAGAAATTTCAATTTTCCGACTTTGAAGAGTCTTCTTGGTTAATTTCAAGGGTCGTCGGACGTCTCTCGTCGCCTCTTCGTCGCCCTCCTTTGTGCACTCGTCCCTGATCGAACTCTGCGGGGAATTACAAACTTTCAAGTCTTCCGACTTTGAAGAGTCTTCTTGATTACCATCAAGGATCGTCGTACGCCGCAACGTCTTCGTTATTCTTCATTCGTTTATCCCTGAGCGAACCCTCTGGGGATCTATTACAAAGCTTCCACATCACAACCTGCAAGTGAGTGAAGAATATCTAACAGTACCTGCAAAACAGATCGTCAAATAAAACCGTGCCCCAGGCGTGTCAAGATTTCAACACTTGGGTCACTCAACCTTCCAAATAAGATTTCCAGCATTCAATCTTATAAACATGCATTGGAAGGAACCTGTATGTCTTAAAATGCAAAGATTCTTTATCAAAATAATCGGATGTTTTTGCAATCAAAGCGGTAATGAAAAACAAAAACAAAATTATTTGACTGAATATGCATTTTATTGATTGGAAAAGTGTGGCTCAAATGAGCAATACAAAGGGAAGCAATTCTTGAAAAGAGGTAATTGCGCTCAAAAGGAAAAATCTATCCTAATGGCAATGTGAAACCCGTGATCTCATCGAGTTCCAACTCGGTTACACCCCATATGTCCTCAGACTCTCCTTGCTTTCTGCCTTCTGAATAAGACAATTCTGATTGATCCCCACCGGGTATTATCCATGATGCTTCAACCAAAGCGCAAACGATTATGCCGGACGCAGTTGTTCGTTTCAATCCCTCTTTTGCCTGGACCGCCCTTACGGGTTTTCAGTCCACCGGGATACCCCTTTTTGCCCAAGTCGCCTTTTCGGGTTTTCGACTTGCCGGGTGTACATCTTTTCATTTATATCCCTAACTTTTGCCCGAACCTTTTTTCTGTTTTTGGTTCGCCGGGATGCCCATTTTTGCCTGGACTATTTTATTCTTTTCGTCCAGCGGGTCTTTTTCATACGAAGTATTTTTTAACTGCGTCCGCATTCACAGGGGATGGGAAATCTTCACCATCCATGGTCGTTAACAACAAGGCTCCGCCAGAGAAAACCTTCTTGACCACGAATGGACCTTCATAATTCGGTGTCCATTTGCCCCTTCGATCGTTTTGAGGAGGAAGGATCCTTTTCAGCACCACATCACCTACGTGATATACCCGAGGTCGCACCTTCTTGTCAAAAGCACGCTTCATCCGTTGCTGGTACAACTGCCCATGACAGATGGCTGCAAGCCTCTTTTCCTCTATCAGGCTCAATTCTTCATACCGGGTCCTTACCCATTCAGCCTCTTGCAACTTCACGTCCATCAGGACTCTCAAAGAGGGAATCTGAACCTCAACAGGTAATACAGCCTCCATCCCATATACCAATGAGAATGGAGTAGCCCCAGTAGATGTACGCACCGACGTTCGATACCCATGCAATGCAAACGGCAACATCCCATGCCAATCCTTGTAGGTTACCACCATTTTCTGCACAATCTTCTTTATATTCTTGTTGGCTGCCTCAACTGCCCCATTCATCTTCGGACGATAGGGAGAAGAATTGTGATGCTCGATCTTGAATTCCCGGCACAACTCTGCCATCATCTTATTATTCAGATTAGAACCATTATCAGTAATGATTCTCTCGGGAACCCCATATCTGCAAATGATGTCTCTCTTCAGAAATCTGGCCACAACCTGCTTCGTCACATTCGTATAAGAGGCTGCTTCTACCCACTTGGTGAAGTAATCAATAGCCACTAATATGAACCTGTGCCCATTCGAAGCTGTAGGCTCAATCTTTCCAATCATATCAATGCCCCACATAGCGAACGGCCATGGGGACGACATCAAGCTCAACGGATTTGGAGGCACGTGCACCTTATCAGCATAAATCTGGCATTTATGACACTTCCGCACGAAATTAAAACATTGGGCCTCCATTGTCATCCAATAATAACCCGCTCTCAGCAGCTTCTTCACCATTGCATTCCCACTGGCATGGGTACCGAACGATCCTTCGTGAACCTCTTTCATCAATTGGCTTGCTTCTGCATCATCAACACATCTGAGCAAGACCCAATCGAAATTCCGCTTATACAAAACCCCATCCTTATTCAGGTAGAATACCATGGCTAATCTCCGCAGAGTCTTTCTATCTTTCTTTGACGCCCCCTCGGGATACTCTTGCGTCTCAAGATAGCGTTTGATATCGTAATACCACGGCTTCTCATCATCAGGCGCTGTATCAACAGCAAACACATAAGCCGGTCTATCCAGACGTCCAACCTCCACACTGGGGAACTGATTCCACCTCTGCACCTTGATCAAGGCAGCCAGAGTAGCCAAAGCATCTGCCAAAGGATTCTCCTCTCTGGGCACATGATGCATCTTCACCTTGGTGAAAAACGTCAACAATCTCCTCGTATAATCTCGATACGGAACCAAATGAGATTGATGCGTATACCATTTTCCGTTAACCTGATTTATCACCAGAGCTGAATCTCCATATATGACAAGGTTCTTGATTCTCAAATCAATCGCCTCTTCAATTCCCAGTATGCAAGCTTCATATTCAGCTACGTTGTTGGTACACTCAAATGTTAGCCGGGCAGCAAAAGGAATATGAGATCTTTTCGGCGTAACCAAAACAGCACCAACACCGCTTCCATTCACGTTAACGGCCCCATCAAACATCAGAATCCATTCGGATTCAGGGTCAGGCCCCTCCTCCGGGATTGGTTCCTCGCAATCTTTCGATTTGAGAAACATGATGTCCTCATCAGGGAATTCAAACTTCATCGGTTGATAATCATCTATGGGTTGCTGGGCGAGGTAATCAGACAATACACTCCCCTTAATCGCCTTCTGAGAGGTATACTGTATATCATATTCAGTCAAAATCATTTGCCACCTCGCAACCCTTCCGGTCAATGCTGGCTTTTCAAAAATGTACTTGATTGGATCCATCTTGGAAATCAATAAAGTGGTATGAACCAACATGTACTGCCTTAGTCGGCGAGCAGCCCAGACCAAAGCACAGCAAGTTTTCTCGAGCAGTGAATATCTTGTTTCACAGTCGGTAAACTTTTTGCTTAAGTAGTATATGGCATGCTCTTTTCGACCAGACTCGTCATGCTGCCCCAATACACACCCCATAGACCCCTCGAGGACTGTCAGGTACAGAATTAATGGTCTTCCCTCCACAGGAGGCATCAGAATCGGAGGCTCCTGCAAATACTCTTTTATCTTTTCAAATGCCGCTTGGCAATCATCATTCCACCTGACCGTTTGATCTTTTCTCAACAACTTGAAAATTGGTTCACACGTGGCTGTTAAGTGAGATATGAACCGTGAAATGTAGTTCAATCTACCTAAGAAACCACGAACCTCCTTCTCTGTTCTCGGTTCAGGCATTTCTTTTATTGCTTTTACTTTTGCAGGATCAACCTCAATTCCTTTCTCACTTACAATGAACCCCAGCAGTTTACCGGACCGCACTCCGAACGTGCACTTGTTCGGATTCAACCTCAGTCTGAACTGTCTCAGCCGGTCGAACAACTTGGCCAAATCTACCAAATGCCCCTCTTCTGTCTGGGACTTTGCTATCATGTCATCAACATAACATTCAATTTCATGATGAATCATATCATGAAACAAAGTCACCATGGCCCTCTGATAGGTAGCACCGGCGTTCTTGAGACCGAATGGCATCACCTTGTAACAAAAAGTACCCCACGGTGTAATGAACGTTGTTTTCTCCATATCATCTGGCGACATCTTGATTTGATTATAGCCAGAAAAGCCATCCATGAAGGAAAACACCGAGAATTGAGCTGTATTATCTACCAACACGTCAATGTGAGGTAATGGAAAATCATCTTTCGGACTAGCTCTATTCAGATCTCGGTAATCCACACACATTCTCACCTTCCCATCTTTCTTCGGGACTGGCACAATGTTCGCAACCCATGGCGGATAATTAGTGACAGCAAGGAAACCAGCATCCCACTGCTTTTGCACTTCTTCCTTAATCTTCATTGCCATATCCGGTCGAGTTCTGCGCAACTTCTGCTTCACTGGAGGACAATCTGTTCTCAACGGTAGCTTATGCACAACAATATCGGTATCCAACCCTGGCATATCTTGATAAGACCAGGCAAAGATATCGACATACTCTTTCAACAATGCCACCAATCTGCTCTTGACACTTTCCTCCAAAGCAGCCCCGATTTTCACTTCTTTCTTAGCCTCGTCGGTACCCAAGTTCACAACCTCAATCTGTTCCTCGTGCGGCTGAATCACCTTCTCCTCTTGTTCTAACAACCTGGCTAATTCCCCTGGCAGTTCACAATCTTCTTCGTCTTCTTCTTCAGCAAGATAGATCGGATTGTCGAAGTCATATAGAGGTGTAACAGGATTGTTATCAATGAGATCCGGAGAGGAATCGCATCTGCATGAATGTTGATTCATGCATTGCTTTAGAACCGGTGTGAAAAAACAAAAAGAAAAATGAAAACATTGCCATTTTTATTTGTTTTTATTTTTAAACTGCAAAAATAAATGAAAAACAGGGAACACCGCTTTTGACTGAAAAACATCCTTTTATTAATGATGCAAAATTTTGCAAATTATGACATGAGGTGGCCCTTACAATGAACCATTACGTGTCGGGCAACACGTAAGGTTTGCATGCAAATAAGAAAGAAACAAGAAAAATATTACTCTTCGAGGAGAGTGACCCGGATGATTTCTTCGGCCTTCCAGTTGTGGATTTCCATCCCTGGTTCGCACGACGTTATCCATCGGTCCATGTCACAGTCGCTGTCAATATCTTCACCCATCATGCAGATGTGGTCCGGATCCAGCATTCCGGCACTAGTGAAGGTAACTGGCGCACGACGTCCTCTTCCTCGTCCCAAGCCTCGGCTTGGTTGATATCCAACCCCAAAACGGTCCTTCTTCTCAGGGACCTCCATCATTTTGCCCCAACCAGGAGCCTCACCGCTCTTGACCACCTCAGTAGCCTGCTTGTAGGAAGCGATGGACGGTTTCTCTTCCTCCTGCTTAGCGAACAGAGCATTCTCCACCTTAACGGTTTCAAATGCCTGGCTAGGCGTCTCCCATATTTCTCCATCCATCTCCACATACTTAAACGAAGACAGGTGACTGACAAAGATGTCCTCCTCTCCGCAAACAGTAACGACTTGGCCTCCCCAGACATATTTCAGCTTCTGGTGCAAAGTCGATGTAACTGCTCCCGCAGCATGAATCCATGGGCGACCCAACAAGCAACTGTAAGCTGGTTGGATGTCCATAACATAGAAGGTTGACTTAAACACCTCCGGGCCAATCTTTACTGGTAACTCCACCTCCCCGAATACGGCTCGCTTTGACCCATCAAAAGCCCGCACAATTAAATCAGTCGGGGTCAAAATCAGCCCATCACAATTAAGCTTTGCCAGGGCCTTCTTAGGCAACACATTCAAAGAGGAACCGGTATCAACCAGCACATGCGAAAGCACGGCTCCCTTGCATTCCATCGCAATGTGTAGCGCCCGATTATGGTTCCTTCCATCTACGGTCAAATCCATATCAGTAAAGCCCAACCCATGGCTAGCATGCACGTTGGATACGACCGTCTCCAATTGGTTGATTGTGATTTCCTGAGGCACATAGGCTTTCTTCAGAATTTTCAATAAAGCCTCCCTATGACCCTCAGAACTCAACAGCAGTGAAAGAATCGAGATCTTAGAAGGTGTTTGCTGCAAGTGATCCACCAATTTATACTCAGACTTCTTGATGATTCTCAGAAACTCTTCAGCCTCATCATCAAATTTGTTATCCGACCCCGCAGGCGCCGGTGTCATCACAGGAGTATTACCGCTATCTGCCACAGCCTTCCCCTTTGCCCTGGCTAAAGCCTCGGCCTTTTCCTTTTTATCTTTTTCTTCCTCCCCCCTCCTCAAAGCATCGGGAGCAAACAACCTTCCACTGCGAGTGAAACCACTGGGACCGGCATTATCCACCTTTAGCACGGTGGTTTCGCTAGCAGAGTGCTCTTCAACTTTCTCCCCGTTACAGTACACCTCTCCCCCATAATGCCATGGCACGGCATCATCTTTGTCATATGGAATTGGCCCAGGTACCGTGATGGTAACTGGGGCCTCCTCCACCAGATTTGACAAATCCACCGGATCATAGTATATAGTTATGGTGGAGACCTCTTCACTCTTTCCTTCAGCCCTTTCAATCACAACGACCCCTGCGTCTATCAGACCCTGGACATGCCTCCGCAGAAGCTCACAACCGTTGGCAGAAGTAGTGCATTCAGTACACTCAGACCCGCAGCCTGGATAAACCCCATTCATCAGCAGTTGACGCTTCAACTCAGCCAAGGGCGTCTTCATCTGATCCACAGACACCAACCCAACCCTTTCCTCCGCAGAGATAGCATTTACTCCCCGTTGACCATGCGCGGGCATGGGATTTGCATTGACATTGGGAGAAGGAGCAAAGTTGATCGCTTTGGAATCCACTAAATCCTGAACTGTGTGCTTAAAAGCTTTACAGTTCTCAATATTATGCCCAGGCGCACCTGAGTGGAATTCACACTTGGCATTATCGTCATAATTGGCTGGCCTTTGATCAGGTCTCAAAGGTGCCAGAGTTCGAGTTTGCACAAGGCCCAAATCCTGTAGCTTCTTAAACAAGAAAGCGTAGCTCACTGGTGGCCTATCAAAATGTCTATCACTTGCCCTGCCCCGGACTTGGTATCCAGCCCTCTGTGGCCTCTGCTGGACAGGTTGTCTTTGTTGCTGTTGCTGTTGTTGTTGCTGTTGCGGTTGTGCTGAATGAGACTCAGCAGGAATTGTTACCGCAGCGGTGTGCTGAAAATAACGTTCCCTACTGGGTCCACGTTGTGTATAGACTGCACTGGTGTCTCCTTCCTTCTTCCTCTGCCCACCATTACTACCGAATGGCTTTTTCGAACCTGAAGAAGAAGAAGACGCACCACTCTGGATCTTACCCAGCTTTAACCAACTCTCTATCCTTTCTCCAGCTACCACGATATCAGAGAAGTTGGTAACAGGACACCCCACCATTCGTTCTGCAAACGGCCCCTGCAGGGTCCCCATAAACAAATCCGACATCTCACGATCCACAAGTGGGGGTTGCACCCTCGCAGCCAGTTCTCTCCACCTTTGGGCATACTCCTTAAAGCCCTCATTGTGCTTTTGAGACATACCCTGCAGCTGGGTACGGCTCGGAGCCATATCTGCGTTAAACTGATACTGCTTAAAGAAGGCATCTCCCAAATCCTGCCAACTTTTAATATCAGAAGATCTCAACTTGGTGTACCATTCCAAGGAGCCTCCAGACAGGCTGTCCTGGAAAAAGTACATCCATAGTTTTTGATCCGCGGTGTATGCTGAGATTTTACGGACAAATGCCTGGAGATGAGTTTCCGGGCAGGAACTACCATTGTATTTATCGAACGCAGGCGCCTTGAACTTCTGAGGAATCACAATTCCCTCCACCAATCCCATGTTGGACATGTTTACCACCCCAGGAGTGGCATAACTCTCTAGCACTTTGATCTTTTCAGCCAGCAACTGAATTTCCTTATTCTGCGGAGGAATATTGTAAGGCGCGAAAGGCTCGTTCTGTATGGAAAATTGATCCGCCTCTCTATCCTCTTCCTGATCATCATCAAAACCATAAAACGGAGGCACAAAGTTGTCCTTCAGGTTCTGACTTGGTCCAGGTTGACCACCAGCATTGTTCACCAACCCAACCGTTGTTCTCTTCCCACCATCACGAGATCCTTGCCCCTGGTTGGAGACTCCATCCAGGTTGACCCCACTGTTCTGAGCAGAAACCCGCTCGAGTTTCTCAACTTTATCTGCGAGAGCCTTCTGACCAATGGCAAAACCTTGCATTATATTGATCAGTTCGGTCATTTTATCTTTCAATTCCAGCATATCAGCACTGGGAATCTCCATGAGTCTGGGTGTATTCCTTCGGGTGTAATATCTGTGAGGGCGTGTTGAGTGCAAAGGTACTGTCCTTCGAGCGCGAGCAATGATTCCTGTCACAAGCGAGCACGTTAGTAACAAACACCTGCAAAATAAAGCACAATTATTATGATTATGCATGGATGCAGTGTCTATCCATATGAAGGACACTTTGTCTCTCGATCCTGGTATCACTGAGACAAATAATAATCCGGCATCAATATTCTGATATTCAGCGTTTGATTTTATCGTGCAGATCGGAGATATGTGATTTAGCATGATTCCCCCCCAACCATGTGTGTGCTTGTGAGAGTGCATACAGCAAAGCAAATAAAGCTTGAAAACCATCACTGAATAGAAAATCACCATCACATAACCAAAAGTGCACAAACAGTGCCATAGTCATACATCAAGTCAGATATCAAATACAATTCTCCAGAATATGAAAGAAATATAGACAAGTGAATTCCGTCAACAAGCCTGACGGTAATCCAACACAAATGCAAGATCTAACTGGATGAGGGTCCCGCAGGTGGCCCTATCTCGTCTTCCATCCTCACGAACTCTGCGGCGAACCTGAGCTCTGTGTTCTCCTGCTGTAGTCTCCCCACTTCCTTCTGATGAATCTTCATCTGCCTGAAGTAGTGGTCTCTCTCAGCCATATAGTGATCTCTCTCTGCAATGATCTTTAGCTTCTCTGACTCCTTGACTTGCAGCTTTGCCTCCCACTCAGCAATGAGACCCCTGACTCTGTCATCTCTCTGATCCCGGACAATGATCTGCCTCCTCTTTTCATCTTCAATCACCTTCGATGCTCTGAACAACTTCTCCTTTGTGATGTCATGTTCCCTGTTGGACGATGCTAAAGCTTGGCTGATCTTCCCATAGTAGGCTGTATCCATCTCGAAGCGTTTGGCCTCCAAAGCATGTCGCTTGTCTTGATCTTCCATCTTCACTTTGATTTCCTGATTAGCTGCCTGAAAATGAGCAACACTTCTTTCTAACTCCGCTTTCTCTGCAAGTAACTGGTCTCTGGCCCTCTTCATCTCAAGGAATTCTTCCATGCTGACAGAAGAACTTGGACCCTCAATCCTAGGACACACTGAGTCACCTCCAGGGAACGGTAGAAATGTAGACTCAATCCTCTTCCGCAACCAATCCTCAAATAGTGGAAAATACCGGCAGTTGACTTTGCCATAAGGAACCTTACCCCTCCTCTGGATATCTCGCCATTCGTCCAATACCTGCCTCAGCTTGGTCTGGTTACCATCAATCGGGAAATAGAAGGACTCCTGAATCTCTCGCCCGAGAGGAGGACCCTCTATAGCAAACCCCATCTGTCTCCGGAGAAGCATCGGGTTGTAATTAATGCAACCCTGAACTCCCACCAAAGGCACATTAGGTAAACTCCCACAACTGCATATGAAGTCCTGACCAGCTAAACCATTATGAGTCCAAGCAATGTCATCAGCCCGCAGACCCATCAATCGGAAGGACCACTTGACACTAGGGTCAATCTGAACAAAAGCACCTCGGGAAGGCAAATACCCCATGAGCCATCTAAAGAGCAACTGAGAGCAGCATCTGACCAGACCCCCACGCCTCTTCTCATTCCTGTTATGCACTGAATAGTAGACATCTCCAATCAGGGTAGGAATAGGGTTTCTCTGCATAAACAATCTGATAGCATTATGGTCCACAAAATTCTTCTGGTTAGGAAACAACACAATCCCATAAATGCTCACAGCAATCAGAGCACAGACCGTCTTCCAGTTACCCACAGCAGCATGTTCCTTGGCATTGGCCTCCAAGAAACTCAAATGAAAACCGGGTAACTTCCCCTTTTCCTTCAATCCTTCCTTGACCATTTCCGGACTCAAATAAAGAGCGCGTGAAACCCCAAGGACATCTGGCTCTGCTCTGGTGACATGGAACGGAATCTGATCACGGATCTGAATACTCAGGATGCCAGCATAGTCCTCCATCAGAGGTCCCAACAGATAATCTGGAAATACAAAGCATCTCAGCCCCGGGTCATAAAACTGGAGAAGGGTATGGATGGCGCTTCTGTCACTGTCAGTGAGCCTGAAAACCATCTTCAGGATACCGCCATATGCCTCTCTAAACGTCCCCACATGGTCGGGAGTAATCAATGCTATCATATCCTTAAGCACACCAATCTCTGGATCAAAGAAACTGTAAGCAATGTTGTTCTTCAAACCGGTCCTCATATTGGAGCAGAAAATCTCTCAACCAGAATCTCGATCAAAAGTGTCCCTGCATATGGGTAAACATGGGTTAGATGCAATTAATGCAAAATGTAATGATGCTGATGAATGAATGCAATGCGTTGCCATCCTCCAAGCCATCTGATCATTTGCACTGAATCTGGGCTCTGAACTGATCATAACCATCTGAGGAATGTACAACCCCAATTCTGACCCACGGGTTCCAAAATAAACGGAAGACAGATACATCATCATCACCATCATCACCAACCCATATCCGAGTAGACACATCACCCTTATCTGAATCGGCCCGGGGAATCCGAAATAAACGGATCCCCACTGATAAAATATCTCGGCCGGGGAATCCGAAATAAACGGATCCCCACTGATAAGTCACGGACAGCACTCCGGCGTCACGGCAATAAATGACCATAAATCCGACTTATAATTATGTCTCTGAATCACAGATCAAAAGTCACCATCTGAAGGCTATCTGAACAAACATCTGACAGAACAACCCTCCCCTCACAGGCAAGTTCTAATCAAGTCATCCTAAGGCGGATAATGGTCTCGACAATCGGGCGGAGATACTCAATGGGTTTGCCCTTTCGGGTGTGCCATTGTAGCTCCCTTAAAATCGTCTAAACCAAAGATCCGGGAATGATCGGTCACCAGAGTCAACAACTCAAATGGAGTGACTCAAACAAAGCGGAATATCCACAGAGATGAGCACTATCAAGTGAGCCTCGTCCGGCTTGTGGCACATCACGCCGCCAGGCACATGTTGACTTAACATGAAAGAGGCAACGTGAGACCACACTAGTCCTAGGTGTATACTCGGGCCTGGGTTTTAGCCCCACTCAGAACACCCACCCCACACAACAGAACCACCTGCAGAGGACAGCAACAACATGATAGTATGATGCATGCAAACATTTAATGCAAATATATACACACTGGTTAGAATAATAAATGCAATAAATAACACAAACAAGCAACCTAAACTAATCCTAGAACGCTAGGAAGGACTCGCTTAGGGACGATGGACCAGCATAGGTCTACATCGCAAGTCCCCAGCAGAGTCGCCAGCTGTCGCATCCTGCGAAAAATCAACCGGCGAGCCTAAAAATAAAAACACACAGAGCCGCCACTAAGCGTTATTTATCCCAAGATAGGGAAAGGAAACGCTCAGAGAAACCTGGAAAGACATGGTCTCGCGACCAGAGAGAAAGGGTAAGGGAGTCGGTTACGCGAGGGGAAGGTATTAGCACCCCTCACGTCCGTCGTACTCGACGGGATCCACGTCCTAAGAAAAGAAAAGGTTGCTAAACGTCACACACACACACGGGGAACGCAGGAGGGGTTAAGAAGAAAGGGCTCGATAAGGTATCGCACCTTATGCCTACATATCTTGTCTGGAACAAGAATCAGAGCCACTGTAGTTCGGCTTACGCACGCCAAACAACGCAAAACATACAAACAAGCAAGGGTGGCAAACATGGAGCCCGACAACCACTTGATGGAATTACGTCGGCATCCGAACCAAAACACACTCAAAAGGGCAAACATGGAGCCCGACAGCCAATCACTGGGCTTACGTCGGCATCCGAACCCAAAACACCAAACCTCACAGTCAGATAACAAGTAAACGCACGCAAAAAAGAAAAAGGTTGCCCGGAGTGGTCTCGCACGACCACCTGCCTACATACCTCGTCTGGCACGAGGATCAGGGCGATGTAGTTCCCCTAAACAGGGGAGAAACTCTCTCCTAACCAGAAACAGAGGGAAAAACACGACACTAGGGAGCTGAGACTCGAGCCTAATGTTGTCATGCATCGTTTACCCTAAGTTCGGTTTTCTATCCTACTTGCATAAGCAAACTAACCTAACCAGGAAAGAAGCTAGCACACAAGCATACAATCATATATCATCAAATGAGAACAGGTATCTCAAACAAGCATGTCAATCAGATATCCACATAACACGCACTATAGCCAAACAAGGGGCTCAATCAATCAGGTTTGACTGCCTAAGCAAGTCGTCTGTACAGGCTGTGTTTGCTCTTAACCTTGCCATTACGAGGCTAAGGTGAAGCAGATGATGGGATGAAGTGAGGATCAGACCTCACAGCTCATATCCCTAACCAGGGAGAGCTGACAAATGAGCATGGGTCCAGAATAGGGGAACCCTTCTATACTCGATGACTCTGACTCAATGTGCACTGCACAGGATCTTGGGCTTTTGATCTCAATGCTACAACCATGTAATGGGAGCAAGGAGAAGACTCACTGAATAGTGGGGGACAGGTTGCTTGTCCCTACCTTCCACCAATTGCCTTACTTGAAGGACTTTTCCTGCTTGGGCTTAAAAATAAACATACACAAGCATTGCCTCTTAAGGAGGACTTCAGACAATTTGCCCGGCCCGGTAACAGCCGGGTCTCCAGACTACATGAAGTAAGAAGATTATACCTCTATGCAAGTTGCTTAAGCAAAGCAAAGCAAAAGTTCACAAGGAACTGAGCAACTAAAAGTACCTGGAAACAATCAAACACAGTCAGTACTCAATCAGACAAACTGTAAAGCAAACAGTTAAACAGCTTAAACAATACAACACAAAGCAAGCCCAAGGCTTAAGCCCAAGCTCCAACACCTACAAAACAATGTTATGTTAGTGTACAAACATCCACAACATCAATTAAAATCAACTTGTATCATTCTCCATGTACATTGCTTTTTTTGATCCTGAAAAATCAAGCAAATATTAGCAACTAGACCACTAGGCCAAGCCTAGGGTCCAAAAGCAAGAAAAAACTTAAAACAGCAAGGTATCCACCATCCAACATCAAATTATCATCAAAAACAAGCAAACATCATTGGTCTCATGTTTATATCATCCATCATGTTCAATTCATACACAAAACAATCCATATGAGGTCAAATGAACCACCAAGCATACAAACAGAAGTATTGCATTCAAATCCCTATCAAAATAAATCCAAAAATTCTCAAATTAAATACACCTAAACAGGGGTCAATCAAGGTCTACCATGTCAAATTTGAGCTCAATTGGGCAAATGAAACCATGTCAATGAAAATCGACAAAAACAGACACAATTATATGCTCCAATTCACACCATCAATGCATACATCCAATTCAAAAATTCATATCTCATTGAAAACAAAAAAGAAATGGATGAGACCAAAACAGGGAGGTCACACAATGTGTCTAGTTCATGCATATCAAATTTCATGGCCATACAATACAATATGAGGATTTCCCAATCAATCTACCAACATGTATCACATGAGCTTGCAATTCAACAACCAGAAATGAAAAATCAAGATCAAATTGAAAATGCAGTGAAAAATTCTACAAAAATTCATACAACATCCTAACATATCAACAATTCACCATGCCAAATTTCATTCAATTCTAACATGCATAGGCTATCCAATTAAATTCAACAAGTTGACATCAAGAGGTGTGACACAAATTGTCACACCTAAGTTCCAAAATTCATATCTCAATGATCAGGTATCAAAAACTCATGAAATTTACATATAAATGAACATCATCCAGTCAACAATCATCACAAAAATTGTCAAGAATTTATTTTACATTATGAGCATTTCACATTGGATTTGGCAAAATATGTACAAAATGACACATACAATCAAACCTTAGGCATTTTAATTTTCTACACATGCAAAAAAAATCCACAAAAATCATGATAAAATTCTACACATTTCCAGAAGAACAATGCAAAAAATCTCACCAAAATTGGATAAAAAACGAGTGAGTTATGAATTTTTAAAGATCAGGCATCAAAATGAAATGAAATTGTGAAAAAAAAATGAAATAAATGGTGCCAGTGGCAAACTTGTAAATACAGCGAAACATTTGAATCTGGCGCCTATATAAAACCGCGCGGTTTCGCTAAGCGAACCGGAAGCTTCGTTAGGCGAACACTCATCTTCTTCAAGCTTCGCTAGGCGAATGGATCACTCGCTAGGCGAATACGCGATTTCCTCGCGAAAAAAGACGACGGAACAGTGAACACAACACACACTTACGAACAAATTTTCACAGAATCATGCAAGCAATATACCGATCGAAACGTCTCGTCATGTAGAACATCGAAACAACAAGCATTCATCCTAAATCTACTCATGCTAACCGGATCGAGCAAAAGAAATTTTATCATCAAAAGTTCAGATCTACATATCTCATTCAATTCTTAACGAAAACGCATGATTCAAGTTGCAGTGTGTTCTACGTTGCAAGATCTACCTAAACCACATGTCAATTTCAAGAATCGAAAGGTTTGAATTCTGACCTTATGAAGCAACAGTTGCGAAATCGAGCTCCTCAAGGCTCCAATGGTGAAAACAGATGGAGTTTGTTGATTAGGAAGGTGAATGGAGAAGCTAACTTAGCTCGAAACAGCTCCAAGTGCAAGAATCATGAAGATGCCATTGTTGTGCAAGCCTTTGGATAGTTGGAATTCTTGAAGATTTGGCCACGAATTCTGCAAAACAGTTCACCACAACCACATGTAGAACCTGAATCAATCAAAAACGAAGCAAATTGATGAAGATTTTGTGAAGAAATGTGAAAAAAAGTGATGAAGTTTTGAGAGAATTTGAGAGGTTTTGGAGGGAAATTCAGTTTGGATCTTGAAGAATGAAATGTGGTTAACAAATTCTGTTATGATTAACAACATATACCATCTCCTTAATCCACTTCTTAATCCATAATTACCAAAATCATGTGATTAGTGCTAATGAGCTTTTTAAGTGCAAGGGCAAAATGGTCCTCTCCAAATAATGCAATGTGACAGCAAATGACAGCTCAAACAAGTTCTATTTGGCATATGGAGTGTATTAGAATTGGCCTTGCATTCAAAAACCATGAATTTGCAAAATGTCCATTTTTAGCACTTCATTTTCCAAGCCCAAATCCAATTTACATGCCTTAGCCATGAAATGAATATTCAAACACCCTTAAAATGCCATTCCTGAGGTGTTGGAAAAAGTCCCATTCAAAAATTCCAATTATTTTGAAAGTTGGACAATTTTGCCCCTGGTCCAATTCAGCTGTCCAGTTGAAAAGTGACTTTTTGCCTTGGCCATTTTTGGACAAATCCAATGATGCACCCTTGAAGTACATGTCAAATGGAGTTTGTGCATATAAAGAACTTGCAATTTGGACAATCCATGTGGAAGTTATGGCCTCCTGATTACGGGTCATTTTTGAAATTCACTGAGCCCCAATTTCCAAACCATACATTGGATTTTCAAGTTCTTGGACTTTTTGGAAAGGTGAGAACAAGATCTACAACTTTCATGTTGAACAAATTTTCATTTGAAGCTTCCTTGGACACGTGGCTTTGAGGTCCAAAACTTTCCATTTTTGGAAACTTCAATTAAGGTCACTTTCTATTTTTGGCAGTTTTTGTCCTGACTTGATTTCCTTCATTTTTAAGCTTTGAGATGTCATTCAACACTTGTTCCAACATGATTGAAGTGTCTTCAACTCATTTTCACCTCCAAATCCATCAGATCATGTACAGTTGACCACGGTTGACTTTTCATCTGACAGATGAATTTGGCAATGCATAGATCACATTAAGCCCCAATCTCCAACTGAAATGGCTCAAGGGTGAAACCCTAGCCTCAATAAGCACAATATAATCACAAAATGAACCCCACAACCATCAGAAACCTCATCTCCTGACTAAGCCCTGACTGGCCCAATGCAACTGATTAGGGTTGACCAGTGGTCAAAACCCTAATCTCAAGGAATCTTCTTCAATCTCCTGATGACATCCAACCATGATGATGATGATGTATCAATTCAATCAATATGAAGATCAACATCCATTAGGAATCATGAAACCCTAATTCACAGCCCAATCCTCAGATGGCCAGGATCAGTCAGTAAAACCCTGGCTTGCACCTTCTGACTTCCTATCTCCTGATCAAGACTTGGGAAGATAGCTTGCACACTGTAACCACATGATATGCAATATGAAATGCCTAAAGTCCTAAGATGATATGCAAATATGTTAATGCTAGTCCCAAGAGAGGAGGGCAAATTTTGAGGTGTTACAGCTGCCCCTATTCAATCCACTGTGAACACTGTCGATACGAAATAGCCTCGGCTTTCGGATGATCAGGATGAAGAGTGATTGAATACCAAGAACAGACGAACAATTTGCACTCTGATGGGATATAATTAACAACGCCTGTCAGCATCGGCGAAGAAACAAACTCTGAAACGTCGACCTGGATACCAAAATAAATGGTAGCACAGGGATAACCATGGTCTGAGCACCACACATCCACTCAGGATTATCATTCTCTTTTTTTTCTTTTTTTTCTTTTCTTGAACCCCGAAATTTCCTCTGCGCAAACGATCCTCAGATCTCTGCATTTGAACCCCGGAAAATGCCTCAGCACTCCTTCTTTGCCAAATAATGAACCCCATCTCCAGTTTGAACCCCAGTCGCCTGACGATAACTCGCGATCGCCAGAATGAACCCCGTTCTCCAGAAAATGTATCCACATTTCCTTTTCTCCATTTGAACCCGTCTCCAGAAAATGTCTCCACATTTCCTTTTCTCCATTTGAACCCCATCTCCAGAAAATGTATCCACATTTCCTTTTCTCCATTTGAACCCCAGAAAATGCCTCAGCATCTCCTTTTCTCCAATCTCTCGTGATAATTCCGCTGGCAACGTCGGAAATAACACTCAACCACTCTGAGGGCGACATGTCAGAGGGTAAACCTTCACAAAGGAAGGTAGCATGTGTATCTCTCCCTCAGAAGACACCTATAACAACCTCCATTGGCATCCGCCAAGGCCTAAGGTGACACATGAATAGAAGACACTCCTAAGGACCTCATCCCGGATACAATCTTCAACTCCAATCTCCATTTGAACCCCAGAAAATGCCGCAACATATACTCTTCTCTGATTGAACCCCGAAAATCGCGTTGATCGCGCAACGTCTTCTGATTTTATCTCCATCTCTGTCCGACGGAAACACTTCCTCCAATATCGCACTACTGGGGAACATTGGTTGGATGTCCATAACATAGAAGGTTGACTTAAACACCTCCGGGCCAATCTTTACTGGTAACTCCACCTCCCCGAATACGGCTCGCTTTGACCCATCAAAAGCCCGCACAGTTAAATCAGTCGGGGTCAAAATCAGCCCATCACAATTAAGCTTTGCCAGGGCCTTCTTAGGCAACACATTCAAAGAGGAACCGGTATCAACCAGCACATGCGAAAGCACGGCTCCCTTGCATTCCATCGCAATGTGTAGCGCCCGATTATGGTTCCTTCCATCTACGGTCAAATCCATATCAGTAAAGCCCAACCCATGGCTAGCATGCACGTTGGATACGACCGTCTCCAATTGGTTGATTGTGATTTCCTGAGGCACATAGGCTTTCTTCAGAATTTTCAATAAAGCCTCCTATGACCCTCAGAACTCAACAGCAGTGAAAGAATCGAGATCTTAGAAGGTGTTTGCTGCAAGTGATCCACCAATTTATACTCAGACTTCTTGATGATTCTCAGAAACTCTTCAGCCTCATCATCAAATTTGTTATCCGACCCCGCAGGCGCCGGTGTCATCACAGGAGTATTACCGCTATCTGCCACAGCCTTCCCCTTTGCCCTGGCTAAAGCCTCGGCCTTTTCCTTTTTATCTTTTTCTTCCTCCCCCCTCCTCAAAGCATCGGGAGCAAACAACCTTCCACTGCGAGTGAAACCACTGGGACCGGCATTATCCACCTTTAGCACGGTGGTTTCGCTAGCAGAGTGCTCTTCAACTTTCTCCCCGTTACAGTACACCTCTCCCCCATAATGCCATGGCACGGCATCATCTTTGTCATATGGAATTGGCCCAGGTACCGTGATGGTAACTGGGGCCTCCTCCACCAGATTTGACAAATCCACCGGATCATAGTATATAGTTATGGTGGAGACCTCTTCACTCTTTCCTTCAGCCCTTTCAATCACAACGACCCCTGCGTCTATCAGACCCTGGACATGCCTCCGCAGAAGCTCACAACCGTTGGCAGAAGTAGTGCATTCAGTACACTCAGACCCGCAGCCTGGATAAACCCCATTCATCAGCAGTTGACGCTTCAACTCAGCCAAGGGCGTCTTCATCTGATCCACAGACACCAACCCAACCCTTTCCTCCGCAGAGATAGCATTTACTCCCCGTTGACCATGCGCGGGCATGGGATTTGCATTGACATTGGGAGAAGGAGCAAAGTTGATCGCTTTGGAATCCACTAAATCCTGAACTGTGTGCTTAAAAGCTTTACAGTTCTCAATATTATGCCCAGGCGCACCTGAGTGGAATTCACACTTGGCATTATCGTCATAATTGGCTGGCCTTTGATCAGGTCTCAAAGGTGCCAGAGTTCGAGTTTGCACAAGGCCCAAATCCTGTAGCTTCTTAAACAAGAAAGCGTAGCTCACTGGTGGCCTATCAAAATGTCTATCACTTGCCCTGCCCCGGACTTGGTATCCAGCCCTCTGTGGCCTCTGCTGGACAGGTTGTCTTTGTTGCTGTTGCTGTTGTTGTTGCTGTTGCGGTTGTGCTGAATGAGACTCAGCAGGAATTGTTACCGCAGCGGTGTGCTGAAAATAACGTTCCCTACTGGGTCCACGTTGTGTATAGACTGCACTGGTGTCTCCTTCCTTCTTCCTCTGCCCACCATTACTACCGAATGGCTTTTTCGAACCTGAAGAAGAAGAAGACGCACCACTCTGGATCTTACCCAGCTTTAACCAACTCTCTATCCTTTCTCCAGCTACCACGATATCAGAGAAGTTGGTAACAGGACACCCCACCATTCGTTCTGCAAACGGCCCCTGCAGGGTCCCCATAAACAAATCCGACATCTCACGATCCACAAGTGGGGGTTGCACCCTCGCAGCCAGTTCTCTCCACCTTTGGGCATACTCCTTAAAGCCCTCATTGTGCTTTTGAGACATACCCTGCAGCTGGGTACGGCTCGGAGCCATATCTGCGTTAAACTGATACTGCTTAAAGAAGGCATCTCCCAAATCCTGCCAACTTTTAATATCAGAAGATCTCAACTTGGTGTACCATTCCAAGGAGCCTCCAGACAGGCTGTCCTGGAAAAAGTACATCCATAGTTTTTGATCCGCGGTGTATGCTGAGATTTTACGGACAAATGCCTGGAGATGAGTTTCCGGGCAGGAACTACCGTTGTATTTATCGAACGCAGGCGCCTTGAACTTCTGAGGAATCACAATTCCCTCCACCAATCCCATGTTGGACATGTTTACCACCCCAGGAGTGGCATAACTCTCTAGCACTTTGATCTTTTCAGCCAGCAACTGAATTTCCTTATTCTGCGGAGGAATATTGTAAGGCGCGAAAGGCTCGTTCTGTATGGAAAATTGATCCGCCTCTCTATCCTCTTCCTGATCATCATCAAAACCATAAAACGGAGGCACAAAGTTGTCCTTCAGGTTCTGACTTGGTCCAGGTTGACCACCAGCATTGTTCACCAACCCAACCGTTGTTCTCTTCCCACCATCACGAGATCCTTGCCCCTGGTTGGAGACTCCATCCAGGTTGACCCCACTGTTCTGAGCAGAAACCCGCTCGAGTTTCTCAACTTTATCTGCGAGAGCCTTCTGACCAATGGCAAAACCTTGCATTATATTGATCAGTTCGGTCATTTTATCTTTCAATTCCAGCATATCAGCACTGGGAATCTCCATGAGTCTGGGTGTATTCCTTCGGGTGTAATATCTGTGAGGGCGTGTTGAGTGCA
Organism: Lathyrus oleraceus; assembly: GCF_024323335.1. Lineage (NCBI taxonomy): Eukaryota > Viridiplantae > Streptophyta > Magnoliopsida > Fabales > Fabaceae > Lathyrus > Lathyrus oleraceus. Next base: position 367,310,611 of record NC_066581.1, on the reverse strand, counting down.
AAGGTACTGTCCTTCGAGCGCGAGCAATGATTCCTGTCACAAGCGAGCACGTTAGTAACAAACACCTGCAAAATAAAGCACAGTTATTATGATTATGCATGGATGCAGTGTCTATCCATATGAAGGACACTTTGTCTCTCGATCCTGGTATCACTGAGACAAATAATAATCCGGCATCAATATTCTGATATTCAGCGTTTGATTTTATCGTGCAGATCGGAGATATGTGATTTAGCATGATTCCCCCCCAACCATGTGTGTGCTTGTGAGAGTGCATACAGCAAAGCAAATAAAGCTTGAAAACCATCACTGAATAGAAAATCACCATCACATAACCAAAAGTGCACAAACAGTGCCATAGTCATACATCAAGTCAGATATCAAATACAATTCTCCAGAATATGAAAGAAATATAGACAAGTGAATTCCGTCAACAAGCCTGACGGTAATCCAACACAAATGCAAGATCTAACTGGATGAGGGTCCCGCAGGTGGCCCTATCTCGTCTTCCATCCTCACGAACTCTGCGGCGAACCTGAGCTCTGTGTTCTCCTGCTGTAGTCTCCCCACTTCCTTCTGATGAATCTTCATCTGCCTGAAGTAGTGGTCTCTCTCAGCCATATAGTGATCTCTCTCTGCAATGATCTTTAGCTTCTCTGACTCCTTGACTTGCAGCTTTGCCTCCCACTCAGCAATGAGACCCCTGACTCTGTCATCTCTCTGATCCCGGACAATGATCTGCCTCCTCTTTTCATCTTCAATCACCTTCGATGCTCTGAACAACTTCTCCTTTGTGATGTCATGTTCCCTGTTGGACGATGCTAAAGCTTGGCTGATCTTCCCATAGTAGGCTGTATCCATCTCGAAGCGTTTGGCCTCCAAAGCATGTCGCTTGTCTTGATCTTCCATCTTCACTTTGATTTCCTGATTAGCTGCCTGAAAATGAGCAACACTTCTTTCTAACTCCGCTTTCTCTGCAAGTAACTGGTCTCTGGCCCTCTTCATCTCAAGGAATTCTTCCATGCTGACAGAAGAACTTGGACCCTCAATCCTAGGACACACTGAGTCACCTCCAGGGAACGGTAGAAATGTAGACTCAATCCTCTTCCGCAACCAATCCTCAAATAGTGGAAAATACCGGCAGTTGACTTTGCCATAAGGAACCTTACCCCTCCTCTGGATATCTCGCCATTCGTCCAATACCTGCCTCAGCTTGGTCTGGTTACCATCAATCGGGAAATAGAAGGACTCCTGAATCTCTCGCCCGAGAGGAGGACCCTCTATAGCAAACCCCATCTGTCTCCGGAGAAGCATCGGGTTGTAATTAATGCAACCCTGAACTCCCACCAAAGGCACATTAGGTAAACTCCCACAACTGCATATGAAGTCCTGACCAGCTAAACCATTATGAGTCCAAGCAATGTCATCAGCCCGCAGACCCATCAATCGGAAGGACCACTTGACACTAGGGTCAATCTGAACAAAAGCACCTCGGGAAGGCAAATACCCCATGAGCCATCTAAAGAGCAACTGAGAGCAGCATCTGACCAGACCCCCACGCCTCTTCTCATTCCTGTTATGCACTGAATAGTAGACATCTCCAATCAGGGTAGGAATAGGGTTTCTCTGCATAAACAATCTGATAGCATTATGGTCCACAAAATTCTTCTGGTTAGGAAACAACACAATCCCATAAATGCTCACAGCAATCAGAGCACAGACCGTCTTCCAGTTACCCACAGCAGCATGTTCCTTGGCATTGGCCTCCAAGAAACTCAAATGAAAACCGGGTAACTTCCCCTTTTCCTTCAATCCTTCCTTGACCATTTCCGGACTCAAATAAAGAGCGCGTGAAACCCCAAGGACATCTGGCTCTGCTCTGGTGACATGGAACGGAATCTGATCACGGATCTGAATACTCAGGATGCCAGCATAGTCCTCCATCAGAGGTCCCAACAGATAATCTGGAAATACAAAGCATCTCAGCCCCGGGTCATAAAACTGGAGAAGGGTATGGATGGCGCTTCTGTCACTGTCAGTGAGCCTGAAAACCATCTTCAGGATACCGCCATATGCCTCTCTAAACGTCCCCACATGGTCGGGAGTAATCAATGCTATCATATCCTTGAGCACACCAATCTCTGGATCAAAGAAACTGTAAGCAATGTTGTTCTTCAAACCGGTCCTCATATTGGAGCAGAAAATCTCTCAACCAGAATCTCGATCAAAAGTGTCCCTGCATATGGGTAAACATGGGTTAGATGCAATTAATGCAAAATGTAATGATGCTGATGAATGAATGCAATGCGTTGCCATCCTCCAAGCCATCTGATCATTTGCACTGAATCTGGGCTCTGAACTGATCATAACCATCTGAGGAATGTACAACCCCAATTCTGACCCACGGGTTCCAAAATAAACGGAAGACAGATACATCATCATCACCATCATCACCAACCCATATCCGAGTAGACACATCACCCTTATCTGAATCGGCCCGGGGAATCCGAAATAAACGGATCCCCACTGATAAAATATCTCGGCCCGGGGAATCCGAAATAAACGGATCCCCACTGATAAGTCACGGACAGCACTCCGGCGTCACGGCAATAAATGACCATAAATCCGACTTATAATTATGTCTCTGAATCACAGATCAAAAGTCACCATCTGAAGGCTATCTGAACAAACATCTGACAGAACAACCCTCCCCTCACAGGCAAGTTCTAATCAAGTCATCCTAAGGCGGATAATGGTCTCGACAATCGGGCGGAGATACTCAATGGGTTTGCCCTTTCGGGTGTGCCATTGTAGCTCCCTTAAAATCGTCTAAACCAAAGATCCGGGAATGATCGGTCACCAGAGTCAACAACTCAAATGGAGTGACTCAAACAAAGCGGAATATCCACAGAGATGAGCACTATCAAGTGAGCCTCGTCCGGCTTGTGGCACATCACGCCGCCAGGCACATGTTGACTTAACATGAAAGAGGCAACGTGAGACCACACTAGTCCTAGGTGTATACTCGGGCCTGGGTTTTAGCCCCACTCAGAACACCCACCCCACACAACAGAACCACCTGCAGAGGACAGCAACAACATGATAGTATGATGCATGCAAACATTTAATGCAAATATATACACACTGGTTAGAATAATAAATGCAATAAATAACACAAACAAGCAACCTAAACTAATCCTAGAACGCTAGGAAGGACTCGCTTAGGGACGATGGACCAGCATAGGTCTACATCGCAAGTCCCCAGCAGAGTCGCCAGCTGTCGCATCCTGCGAAAAATCAACCGGCGAGCCTAAAAATAAAAACACACAGAGCCGCCACTAAGCGTTATTTATCCCAAGATAGGGAAAGGAAACGCTCAGAGAAACCTGGAAAGACATGGTCTCGCGACCAGAGAGAAAGGGTAAGGGAGTCGGTTACGCGAGGGGAAGGTATTAGCACCCCTCACGTCCGTCGTACTCGACGGGATCCACGTCCTAAGAAAAGAAAAGGTTGCTAAACGTCACACACACACACGGGGAACGCAGGAGGGGTTAAGAAGAAAGGGCTCGATAAGGTATCGCACCTTATGCCTACATATCTTGTCTGGAACAAGAATCAGAGCCACTGTAGTTCGGCTTACGCACGCCAAACAACGCAAAACATACAAACAAGCAAGGGTGGCAAACATGGAGCCCGACAACCACTTGATGGAATTACGTCGGCATCCGAACCAAAACACACTCAAAAGGGCAAACATGGAGCCCGACAGCCAATCACTGGGCTTACGTCGGCATCCGAACCCAAAACACCAAACCTCACAGTCAGATAACAAGTAAACGCACGCAAAAAAGAAAAAGGTTGCCCGGAGTGGTCTCGCACGACCACCTGCCTACATACCTCGTCTGGCACGAGGATCAGGGCGATGTAGTTCCCCTAAACAGGGGAGAAACTCTCTCCTAACCAGAAACAGAGGGAAAAACACGACACTAGGGAGCTGAGACTCGAGCCTAATGTTGTCATGCATCGTTTACCCTAAGTTCGGTTTTCTATCCTACTTGCATAAGCAAACTAACCTAACCAGGAAAGAAGCTAGCACACAAGCATACAATCATATATCATCAAATGAGAACAGGTATCTCAAACAAGCATGTCAATCAGATATCCACATAACACGCACTATAGCCAAACAAGGGGCTCAATCAATCAGGTTTGACTGCCTAAGCAAGTCGTCTGTACAGGCTGTGTTTGCTCTTAACCTTGCCATTACGAGGCTAAGGTGAAGCAGATGATGGGATGAAGTGAGGATCAGACCTCACAGCTCATATCCCTAACCAGGGAGAGCTGACAAATGAGCATGGGTCCAGAATAGGGGAACCCTTCTATACTCGATGACTCTGACTCAATGTGCACTGCACAGGATCTTGGGCTTTTGATCTCAATGCTACAACCATGTAATGGGAGCAAGGAGAAGACTCACTGAATAGTGGGGGACAGGTTGCTTGTCCCTACCTTCCACCAATTGCCTTACTTGAAGGACTTTTCCTGCTTGGGCTTAAAAATAAACATACACAAGCATTGCCTCTTAAGGAGGACTTCAGACAATTTGCCCGGCCCGGTAACAGCCGGGTCTCCAGACTACATGAAGTAAGAAGATTATACCTCTATGCAAGTTGCTTAAGCAAAGCAAAGCAAAAGTTCACAAGGAACTGAGCAACTAAAAGTACCTGGAAACAATCAAACACAGTCAGTACTCAATCAGACAAACTGTAAAGCAAACAGTTAAACAGCTTAAACAATACAACACAAAGCAAGCCCAAGGCTTAAGCCCAAGCTCCAACACCTACAAAACAATGTTATGTTAGTGTACAAACATCCACAACATCAATTAAAATCAACTTGTATCATTCTCCATGTACATTGCTTTTTTTGATCCTGAAAAATCAAGCAAATATTAGCAACTAGACCACTAGGCCAAGCCTAGGGTCCAAAAGCAAGAAAAAACTTAAAACATCAAGGTATCCACCATCCAACATCAAATTATCATCAAAAACAAGCAAACATCATTGGTCTCATGTTTATATCATCCATCATGTTCAATTCATACACAAAACAATCCATATGAGGTCAAATGAACCACCAAGCATACAAACAGAAGTATTGCATTCAAATCCCTATCAAAATAAATCCAAAAATTCTCAAATTAAATACACCTAAACAGGGGTCAATCAAGGTCTACCATGTCAAATTTGAGCTCAATTGGGCAAATGAAACCATGTCAATGAAAATCGACAAAAACAGACACAATTATATGCTCCAATTCACACCATCAATGCATACATCCAATTCAAAAATTCATATCTCATTGAAAACAAAAAAGAAATGGATGAGACCAAAACAGGGAGGTCACACAATGTGTCTAGTTCATGCATATCAAATTTCATGGCCATACAATACAATATGAGGATTTCCCAATCAATCTACCAACATGTATCACATGAGCTTGCAATTCAACAACCAGAAATGAAAAATCAAGATCAAATTGAAAATGCAGTGAAAAATTCTACAAAAATTCATACAACATCCTAACATATCAACAATTCACCATGCCAAATTTCATTCAATTCTAACATGCATAGGCTATCCAATTAAATTCAACAAGTTGACATCAAGAGGTGTGACACAAATTGTCACACCTAAGTTCCAAAATTCATATCTCAATGATCAGGTATCAAAAACTCATGAAATTTACATATAAATGAACATCATCCAGTCAACAATCATCACAAAAATTGTCAAGAATTTATTTTACATTATGAGCATTTCACATTGGATTTGGCAAAATATGTACAAAATGACACATACAATCAAACCTTAGGCATTTTAATTTTCTACACATGCAAAAAAAATCCACAAAAATCATGATAAAATTCTACACATTTCCAGAAGAACAATGCAAAAAATCTCACCAAAATTGGATAAAAAACGAGTGAGTTATGAATTTTTAAAGATCAGGCATCAAAATGAAATGAAATTGTGAAAAAAAAAATGAAATAAATGGTGCCAGTGGCAAACTTGTAAATACAGCGAAACATTTGAATCTGGCGCCTATATAAAACCGCGCGGTTTCGCTAAGCGAACCGGAAGCTTCGTTAGGCGAACACTCATCTTCTTCAAGCTTCGCTAGGCGAATGGATCACTCGCTAGGCGAATACGCGATTTCCTCGCGAAAAAAGACGACGGAACAGTGAACACAACACACACTTACGAACAAATTTTCACAGAATCATGCAAGCAATATACCGATCGAAACGTCTCGTCATGTAGAACATCGAAACAACAAGCATTCATCCTAAATCTACTCATGCTAACCGGATCGAGCAAAAGAAATTTTATCATCAAAAGTTCAGATCTACATATCTCATTCAATTCTTAACGAAAACGCATGATTCAAGTTGCAGTGTGTTCTACGTTGCAAGATCTACCTAAACCACATGTCAATTTCAAGAATCGAAAGGTTTGAATTCTGACCTTATGAAGCAACAGTTGCGAAATCGAGCTCCTCAAGGCTCCAATGGTGAAAACAGATGGAGTTTGTTGATTAGGAAGGTGAATGGAGAAGCTAACTTAGCTCGAAACAGCTCCAAGTGCAAGAATCATGAAGATGCCATTGTTGTGCAAGCCTTTGGACAGTTGGAATTCTTGAAGATTTGGCCACGAATTCTGCAAAACAGTTCACCACAACCACATGTAGAACCTGAATCAATCAAAAACGAAGCAAATTGATGAAGATTTTGTGAAGAAATGTGAAAAAAAGTGATGAAGTTTTGAGAGAATTTGAGAGGTTTTGGAGGGAAATTCAGTTTGGATCTTGAAGAATGAAATGTGGTTAACAAATTCTGTTATGATTAACAACATATACCATCTCCTTAATCCACTTCTTAATCCATAATTACCAAAATCATGTGATTAGTGCTAATGAGCTTTTTAAGTGCAAGGGCAAAATGGTCCTCTCCAAATAATGCAATGTGACAGCAAATGACAGCTCAAACAAGTTCTATTTGGCATATGGAGTGTATTAGAATTGGCCTTGCATTCAAAAACCATGAATTTGCAAAATGTCCATTTTTAGCACTTCATTTTCCAAGCCCAAATCCAATTTACATGCCTTAGCCATGAAATGAATATTCAAACACCCTTAAAATGCCATTCCTGAGGTGTTGGAAAAAGTCCCATTCAAAAATTCCAATTATTTTGAAAGTTGGACAATTTTGCCCCTGGTCCAATTCAGCTGTCCAGTTGAAAAGTGACTTTTTGCCTTGGCCATTTTTGGACAAATCCAATGATGCACCCTTGAAGTACATGTCAAATGGAGTTTGTGCATATAAAGAACTTGCAATTTGGACAATCCATGTGGAAGTTATGGCCTCCTGATTACGGGTCATTTTTGAAATTCACTGAGCCCCAATTTCCAAACCATACATTGGATTTTCAAGTTCTTGGACTTTTTGGAAAGGTGAGAACAAGATCTACAACTTTCATGTTGAACAAATTTTCATTTGAAGCTTCCTTGGACACGTGGCTTTGAGGTCCAAAACTTTCCATTTTTGGAAACTTCAATTAAAGGTCACTTTCTATTTTTGGCAGTTTTTGTCCTGACTTGATTTCCTTCATTTTTAAGCTTTGAGATGTCATTCAACACTTGTTCCAACATGATTGAAGTGTCTTCAACTCATTTTCACCTCCAAATCCATCAGATCATGTACAGTTGACCACGGTTGACTTTTCATCTGACAGATGAATTTGGCAATGCATAGATCACATTAAGCCCCAATCTCCAACTGAAATGGCTCAAGGGTGAAACCCTAGCCTCAATAAGCACAATATAATCACAAAATGAACCCCACAACCATCAGAAACCTCATCTCCTGACTAAGCCCTGACTGGCCCAATGCAACTGATTAGGGTTGACCAGTGGTCAAAACCCTAATCTCAAGGAATCTTCTTCAATCTCCTGATGACATCCAACCATGATGATGATGATGTATCAATTCAATCAATATGAAGATCAACATCCATTAGGAATCATGAAACCCTAATTCACAGCCCAATCCTCAGATGGCCAGGATCAGTCAGTAAAACCCTGGCTTGCACCTTCTGACTTCCTATCTCCTGATCAAGACTTGGGAAGATAGCTTGCACACTGTAACCACATGATATGCAATATGAAATGCCTAAAGTCCTAAGATGATATGCAAATATGTTAATGCTAGTCCCAAGAGAGGAGGGCAAATTTTGAGGTGTTACAATGAGCTGCAAGGATGATGCCATGTCTAATGTGCTGGTAGACACTGAATCATCACTGAATGTGTTGCCAAAATCCACTCTGGCCAGATTGTCATACCAGGGGCCTCCCATGAGGCAAAGTGGAGTTGTGGTAAAAGCTTTTGATGGATCCCGCAAAACGGTGATTGGTGAGGTTGAACTCCCAGTCAAGATTGGACCAAGTGATTTCCAGATCACTTTTCAGGTCATGGATATCCACCCATCATATAGCTGTTTGTTGGGCAGACCATGGATTCACGAGGCAGGCGCCGTGACATCCACCCTACACCAGAAATTGAAATTTGTCAAGAACAAAAAGCTGGTGGTGGTAGGGGGAGAGAAGGCTCTCCTGGTTAGTCATCTGTCTTCCTTTTCTTATATAGACGCGGAGGATGAAGTTGCAACGCCGTTCCAAGCTTTATCTATTGTTGAGCCTACTAAGAAAGGAACTTCCTCATTTGCCTCCTATAATGATGCGAAGTTGGCCATTGAGCATGGCACAACTACTGGTTTAGGACAAATGATCAAGCTAGAAGATAACAAATCCCGGGCTGGCATAAGGTATTCTTCTGGAGCTTTCAACAAACATGGGCTGTTTCAGAGTGGTGGGTTCATCCACACCATTCAAAACGAGGAAGCTGCTGCTATTGTGGAAGAGGATGCAGAGGAAGATTCTGGCAACTTTTTCATCCCTGGAGGGGTCTGCAATAACTGGGTTGTTGTTGATGTTCCAACAGTTGTCCATAAGTCAACGTAATGTTCATTTTGTTTAAAAACCCTTCTCCCATGCCAAAAGGAGGAGTGATGACATTGTTGGCTCATAATACAATGATATTTCATTCAATAAACTCATGTTAAATGTTTGTTTTTCCAAATTATTTTCACTTTTTGTTTTTTTGCATGAAATTGGTGATCACCATAAAACCTTAAAAATAGAATAAAATCAATCTTTTCATCTGCATAATGATTTGCCTTGTTTGATTTCTAAAATCTCTTTATATCTAAAATCATTATGCAGGTTGATCAAACCCATTGAACATAATGGTCCAACACCATCTCCCAATTTTGAGTTCCCTATATTTGAGGCCGAAGAAGATGATGTTGAAGAGATTCCTGACGAGATTACCCGTCTACTTAAGCACGAAGAGAAGATCATTCAGCCACATCTTGAGAATCTAGAAACAGTTAACTTGGGGTCTGAGGATTGTGTGCGAGAAGTGAAGATTGGGGCACTCCTGGAAGAATCTGTTAAGAAGGGGTTGATTGAGTTGCTACGAGAATATGTCGACGTCTTTTCCTGGTCATATAAAGACATGCCTGGTCTGGATACTGATATCGTGCAACATTTCCTGCCTTTGAAGCCTGAGTGCGTGCCTGTGAAGCAGAAGCTCAGAAGAACTCATCCCGATATGGCAGTGAAGATTAAAGAGGAAGTTCAGAAGCAAATTGATGCGGGGTTTCTGGTGACTTATACATATCCTCAATGGGTGGCCAATATTGTGCTCGTGCCTAAGAAAGATGGAAAAGTCTGAATGTGTGTGGACTATAGAGACTTAAATAAGGCTAGCCCAAAAGATGATTTTCCTCTACCACATATTGATATGTTGGTAGATAATACAGGTAAATTCAATGTCTTCTCATTTATGGATGGATTTTCCGGATATAATCAGATCAAAATGGCACCCGAGGATATGGAGAAGACAACACTCATCATACCTTGGGGAACATTCTGTTATCGAGTGATGCCCTTCAGTTTGAAGAACTCCGGAGCCACGTATCAACGAGCTATGACTACCTTGTTTCATGATATGATGCACAAGGAGATCGAGGTATATGTTGATGATATGATTGCAAAGTCGAGAACGGAAGTTGAACATGTAGAGCACTTGTTGAAGCTTTTTCAGCTTTTGAGGAAGTATAAGCTTCGTCTGAATCCTAACAAGTGTACATTTGGAGTCCGTTCCGGCAAGTTATTGGGCTTTATTGTCAGTGAGAGGGGTATTGAGGTTGATCCTGCAAAGGTCAAAGCAATACAAGAGATGTTTGCGCCCAAGGCTGAGAAGCAAGTCCGAGGTTTTCTTGGCCGCTTGAATTATATTTCCAAATTTATAACATGACTGCCACATGTGGGCCGATATTCAAGCTCCTCCGAAAAGATCAGCGTCATGATTGGACCGAGGATTGCCAAAAAGCCTTTGACAGTATTAAAGGGTATCTGTCCGAGCCTCCGATTCTGTCTTCGCCTGTGGAAGGGAGACCCTTAATTATGTATCTGACGGTTCTTGAAGACTCAATGGGTTGTGTCCTTAGCCAGCAAGATGAATCAGGGAAGAAAGAATATGCTATCTACTACCTGAGTAAGAAGTTCACTGATTGCGAGTCCCAATACTCAATGCTTGAGAAAACATGTTGTGCTTTGGCTTGGGCTGCTAAGCGTTTACGCCAGTATATGTTAAATCATACGACTTGGTTGATATCCAAAATGGATCCAATCAAGTACATCTTTGAGAAGCCTACTTTAACTGGGAGGATTGCCCATTGGCAGATGTTGTTGTCTGAGTATGATATTGAGTATCGAGCTTAGAAAGCTATTAAAGGTAGTATCTTGGCTGACCACTTGGCACATCAACCAATTGAGGATTATCAGTCAGTTCAGTACGACTTCCCGGATGAGGAGATTCTGTATTTGAAAATGAAAGATTGCGATGAGCCTACGCTCGATGAAGGGCCAGAGCCTGGTTCCCGTTGGAGCATGGTGTTTGATGGCGCTGTAAATCAATATGGAAATGGTATTGGGGCAGTGATTATTACTCCTCAGGGCACACATTTTCCTTTTACAGCAAGGTTAACTTTCAAATGCACGAATAATATGGCTGAGTATGAGGCCTGTATTATGGGATTGGAAGAGTGTGTTGATCTTAGGGTCAAGCATCTTGACGTTTATGGTGATTCGGCCCTTGTTGTTAATTAGATTAAGGGTAAATGGGAGATGAATCAGCCTAGCCTCATCCCATATAGAGATTATGCGAGGAGGATTTCAACATTCTTTACTGAGGTTGACTTCCATCATATTCCTCGAGATGATAATTGGATGGCGGATGTGTCGCATTACGCGAAAAACCGGCGGGAAAAGACACAGAGCCGCCACCGTGCGTTATTTATCCCAAAGGAGGGAAAGGAAACGCTCGAAGTAAACCTGGAGAAGGGAAAGGAATGGTATCGCGACCAGAGATTGATAGGATCGGGAGTCGGTTATGCGAAGGGAAGGTATTAGCACCCCTACGCATCCGTCGTACTCGACGGGATCCACGCTCAGAAAGAATAGAAGAAAGGTTGCTAAAGAACTGCTCAAAACTGCACAAAACTGGACTGAAACACAGATGAAAGACGGAAGAAACGGGACTCGGCAGGATATCGCATCCTGGGCCTACGTAGTTTGTCAAACACAAACATCAGAGTCGACGTAGTTCGGGGGAAGAAACGTGCTCGCTAGGATGTCGCATCCTATGCATACGTATCTTCTCTAACCAGAGAAAGAATCAGAGCACTCGTAGCTCGACTAACGCACGCCAAACAAAACACAAACAGGAAACTGACTGCCAATCGCTGGACTTACGTCAGACTCCGAACAAACAAACGAACACAGGAAACCGACTGCCAATCGCTGGACTTATGTCAGACTCCAAGCAAACAAACTCACACGGGAAACTGACTGCCAATCGCTGGACTTATGTCATACTCCAAACAAGCAAACACACACAGGAAACTGACTGCCAATCGTTGGACTTATGTCAGACTCCAAATAAGCAAACCCACAAGAGGGTTGAAAAAGAAAAAGGGCGCCCAGAGAGATCAACTCATCTCCTGCCTACGTACCTCATCTGGTATGAGGATCAGGGCGACGTAGTTCCCCTTAACAGGGAAAACTTCTATCCTAACCAGAGACTAGGGAGATAACCGACTACTAGGGAGACTACGACTCGAGCTTAGAAGTTATCATGCATACGATCCCTATGTTGAGGTCTCTAGTCCTAACTTAACTTGCACAGGGAGCAAGCTAGCCTAAACAAAAAATAATCAAACACAAGCACAAGAGAGCAAGCACACACACTATATGCAAACAAATGGCTCATACAAGGCTGGGCTTTAGTCAAGGGGTCAAATCAACCTCGACAAACAAGCCAACTGGAAAGGGGTGTTTTGAGCTCTTAACCCTAACATTGAGAGTTAGGGTGAAGCAGATGAAATGGGAAATGAGGGTAAGACCTCATAGCTCTTATCCCTGGCCTGGGAGAGCTTTAATCAATAGAAAATATGGGAGTTCAGAATGAAGGAACTCTTCTCCATAAATGACTGACTCTATGGACAAGATTTTGGGTTTTTTATTCAAAGTGCATCAACACATGGTGTGAGCAAAGTGAATGACACAACTGAATAGCAGGGGATGGATTACACATCCCTTTTATCTGCCAATTGCCTCTTAAGAGGACTTAACCTGCTTGGCACAAAATTAAACAACCACAAACATTGCCTCTTAAGGAGGGCTTCAGACAGGTGCCTGCCAAAGTAACATGACAGGTCTTCCAGACTACATGAAGAGTAGGAATTTACCTCAGTGGTATGCCAACCACAAGCAAAAGCAAAGCAAAGTTCAAATGAACTTAAAGCAACTTAGGTACCTGTGTAGACAACTAAACAAATCAGTACAATACTCAGACAAACAGACAACAGTCAATAACAAACAGACAATCCCAATGTACAACTAATAAACCATAAGGCAAACTCAAGTGAGGTATCATCAACCTACAAAACAGCAAATGTTAGCAATCAATAGCAAATATCAACATTTAAATGATGAAGCAACATCAACCATGGAGATTAAGTGCTTGATCCTGAAATTCAAAGCTCACATGTAAGTACATACCACTAGGTCAAAGCCTAGGGTCAAAGGTGAAGAAAAAATTCAAAACAGGAGCTGAAATTCAACACAATGCAACTTCAAATACATATTAACATATCCTAAAAAGGACCACATCAAAATCATCAAGCAAAAGCATTTCATGTGCAAGAGAAGTCAAAGACAATTTCAAAGCTAACATATGATCATCATGAATGAAAATTCCAAATCAAAACAGAAATGATTCAAATAATTCTGGAAAATTTCATGAACATTCAACACATCCAATACAATCAACATACAAAAAATCAGAAGCATCAAAGATCATTTGGCATGGAAATTAAATTGCACAAGTTGAACAACCAAAGGTGTGACACAAATTGTCACACCATACAAACATGTGCATAAAACAGAAATGGTAAATGAGAAAAATACCAAACCAAGCCTAAAACGTCCAGCAACATGGCAAGAGGCATCATGCAAAATTTCAAGCAATTTGGATCATTATCAAGCATTTCATGATAAAAAAAAGCAAGGTAAGGTCATAAAAGCACATATGTTCACATATTCTGACACAAATCAAAAACCAGCCATGCACAACTCCAAAATTCATCATCATAAAAAACTAGACAAACAGAGGATCATGCTACAAAAAATTTGGAATTATTTGAGTCATTTTTCAATTAGATGTGAATTTTTGAAGTTGGAATAAAATTTTGAAATCAAAAGGATCATGTACATGGAAAATAAGGAGGGAAAGCACAAAATGAGAAAGCAATTTGAAAATATGCGTTCGCCCGGAATCGATCCGTGTGGCAATTCAAATGTGAGCGTGTGCTATGTGAAACGACGTTGTTTCACCTGTAAACCCTAGCCAAGCACAATTGGACGCAAAACTGTCACTAGTCCGACGCTACTTCGTCTTCTCCATGAAGACGAAGATGAACAGGCATGAACTTCATACGCGTTTCCAGATTTTTTCCAGAATTTCAAAACAAGCATATCAACATGAAGCATTTTCAATGGAGATCATAGATCAACAAACATCTAATCTTAATTCATCATAACAAGAGAGAATCGATAGAAAACATTTTGATGCATCAAACTTGAATCACACATATCTTGCTCAATAATGCACCAATTCACATGAAATTTTCACCAGAATCATCAGGAACACAAGATCTACATGAACATGCTAATGAATTTGAGAATTATGAAGCTCGAAAAACTCACCTCTTGAAGAGCAGTTCCTTGTAATGCACTATCCAATGCTCCAAATGATCCAAATCCACTCTAGAATGCTTGTGATGATGTTTGATGAAGAAAAGGAAGCTTGAAACCGTGTAGATCTAGCATAATTCTGAATTTCCATCTTTGAGTTTTTGAGCTTCAACTGCTTGATTCTTGCACGAATTCTTCAAACAAACACTTGATTCACACTCTATTCAACTCACTGATCATGAATCTTCAACAAAAACAAGGTGTTATGTTGAAGAAATTTGAATTTTGATTTGAAGAAAATTTTGGAGGGAGATGAAAACTAGATCTAGAAATGGTGAATTGTGATTAACCTCTCCAAATTCTGTTAGATTAGAGTATTTATATGAAGTCCTATTCAACTTGCTAATCCATAATTAGTTTGGTTAATGAAAATAAGGTGTTTTGCAAAAAAATCAAAATTGCATGGTGCATGTAGTAAACCCACGTGAACAGTACCCCTTCCTTCATCAAAGTCACTTAAAATCATCTTTTAAACACAATGGCAATGGTAGAAAGTCCATACAATGCACCATTTTTGAATTTTGCAATTTCCCTCCAAAAAAGGCATGGATTAACAAATGATCATGTGATGACAATTCATGCAATGTGATGAGGTATTTGGAAAGTATGAGTCAAGAGGAGAACAATGCAAGAAGAGCCACTCAATTTTGAGTCTTGGTTCAAAAGATATGGCCATTTGAAGTTTCAAGCACACTTTGCAATGATTTGATCATAACTCTTTGACCATTCATCAGATGCTCATGATCTTGAACTTTTTGGAAATGGGAGAGAAAGATCTTCAAATTTCATGTTGGACAAAAGTTCATTTGAAGCTTCTTTGATGTTGGAAAGTTGAGTTGAAGTTGGTCCAAAAACTTGCCATTTTTGGAAACTTGAAATTACATGTCACTTTCCATTTTGGGAAACTTTTGATCTGGCTTCAAAATCTTCAAGGTAGATGTTTGACATGTCGAATAACCCTCTTTGGGACATGAATGAAGTGTCTCAAACCATTTCTCCACCTCTTAGCCCTCAGTTGACTTGTAGTTGACTTTTATGGGCCTCAGATGACTTGGACATGTACTGATGACTTTGAGCTTTCAATACTTGGTCAGATTGCATCAAAATGAACCTTGGGTCATGTAAGCTCTCTAGAACAATCATAGGGCCTTCATCTCATGAAAATGCTTGGCTCCTTACACAGATGAATTCTCCTGACCAGTCTTGACTGATGAAATGCCATGTACTATGCAATGTTAATGCAATGTTAATGACCTAAAAATGAAATGAATGTACAAATGGGGGGTGCAAATTTGAGGTGCTACAGGATGCACTTGCTACACTTGCTTCGACGATCGTGGTAAGACTCTGGAATGAGGTTCCCAATATCATTGTGATACGCTTGGATAGACCAGCTCATGTATTTGTAGTTGAAGAAGTGAAGGATGATAAGCCATGGTATTATGATATTAAGTGTTTTCTTCAGAGTCAGGTTTACCCGCCTGGGGCATCTGTAAAAGATAAGAAGACTTTGAGGAGACTATCTGGCAGTTTCTACCTCAATGGCGATGTGTTTTATAAGAGGAATTTTGACATGGTTTTGCTCAGATGCGTGGATAGACACGAAGCAGACCTGTTAATGACTGAGGTCCATGAGGGTTCATTTGGTACTCATTCAAATGGACATGCCATGGCTAGGAAGATGTTGAGAGCAGGCTACTATTGGATGACAATGGAGTCTGACTGCTACAAGTATGTGAAGAAATGCCATAAGTGTCAGATTTGTACGGATAAGATTCATATTTCCTCGACACTTATGAATCTGATTTCATCACCATGGCCTTTCTCTATGTGGGGAATCAACATGATTGGCATGATAGAGCCGAAAGCGTCCAACGGTCACAGGTTTATTCTCGTAGCAATTGATTACTTCACCAAGTGGGTTGAACCGGTGTCATATGCAAACGTGACCAGGAAGGTGGTTGTGAAGTTTATCAAGAATCAACTCATATGCCGTTATGGTGTGCCAGATAAGATCATTACTGATAATGGTTCTAACTTGAACAACAAAATGATGAAAGAGCTGTGTAGCGAGTTCAAGATTGCACATCATAATTCTTCCCCTTATAGACCCAAGATGAATGGGGCTGTTGAAGCTGCTAATAAGAACATCATGAAGATTATCCAGAAGATGGTTTTTACATACAAAGATTGGCATGAGATGCTGCCATTTTCTTTGCATGGATACCGTACATTTGTCCGCACTTCAACAGGGGCAACCCCTTTCTCCCTTGTAAATGGCATGGAGGTTGCGCTCCCAGTAGAGGTGGAGATCCCATCAATGAGAGTCTTGATGGAAGCCAAGTTGACTGAGGCTGAATGGGTTCAGAGTCGTTACGACCAACTGAATCTGATAGAAGAGAAGAGATTGACTACCATGTGCCATGGTCAGTTATATCAGTAGAGGATGAAGAAAGCCTTTGATAAGAAGGTCAAACCTCGTGTGTTCCGAGAAGGTGACCCCGTGATCAAGAAAGTCTTATCTTTCGCGCCCGATTCCAAGGGCAAGTGGACTCCAAACTATGAAGGTCCCTACATTGTTAAGAGAGCCTTTTCAGGCGGTGCTTTGATACTTACAACTATGGATGGGGAGGATTTCACTCGTCCTGTGAATTAAGATGCAATCAAGAAATACTTCACCTAAAATAAAAACATAATAGCTCGCTAAGTTGAAAACCCGAAAGGGCGACTTAGGCAAAAATGAGCGTCTCGGTGGATTGAAAACCCGAAAGGGCGATCCAAGAAAAAATTAGAGACATAAAAAATAAATATATATCCCGCTAGATTGAGTACCTCACCCTGGGGCAATCTAGGCAAAAATTAGGGATTTGGCAAGTAACTGCATCCTGACAAGACTTTGTTCTACAACCGTCTTCTGTCAAGAAGTTTCGCTCAGTCATCGTCAACTGAAGCTTCAAATACATTGGATTCAGAGTTGGTGGAGAAACGGTCATTATGTTCAATGTAGCCCTTTTCCAATATAAATCACCAATTTCAAATTTGTAAAGATCCACGGAGTCTTGCCATTTGCAGACTACCATTCCATCAAATAAATTTGAGCCTTTATCCAATTCTTTGCACTCTTATTTGTTTCTATTCAACAAATGTTTTGCATGTTTTAATTGATAAATATCTTTGTTTTAAACAAATAAATTTTCATAAATTATTTTTTAACAAAGTGAACATTCACAATGACAAAAAGGATAATTGGGACATCTTCAGTGCTCTCCCAAGGATAGTATGATCTCCAAAAGGGTAAGACATTTCTTCATATTCCCAGCATGCATGTATCCTCTTCATTTATCTTTCAGGATGTCTCCTCCGTGAGCACAGAAGAAAGTTGTACATCCCACCAAATCCCCAAAGAGTTTGAAGTTTTGGGTGTGGCCTCAATCTTCTAATTCCCACCTGAGAGTCTGAGACGAGCATTTGTGTTATCAATTATATAGTTGTCATCCTTGGGTTTGGATAGACCTAAAATCCCTTATAAATTGATAAATTGATATGCTATGAGCAGGAAATCCCTGGCATGAGAGGAATTCTCAATATTGGATTTGTAGCTTCTCCCCTGTGGACTTGTCTACATTAATCTCCAGCAATCGGCAGTTTGTTCATCCTCAGCAGGGTTGGTCCCACTTTAGTACCCGGTCCAGTTATCAGCAATGCTTCCCTAGTGGAATTGTCTGATCAAAGCCCGTTTATTGATTCCTCCTGAGCAGAGTGGGTGTTGAAAATATTTATCTTTCCATCCCCAGCGGAGTGATTGGTTCTCCTCTCCCTGTAGAGATCTTTGTTTCCTGATATCTGTTGCCCCATCAGATTGGATGTCCTCCAGTGGGCCTGGCTTTCTCTCTTGAGATGTAGTACCGGATGTCTGTCCATTGATTCTTGGACCTGTTTGTGTTAGATATGTTTGTTTGTCAGCATTAATCATACATAAACCATGCATATACATGCATAATCATAACATTTAGATATTCATGTTGCATTCTTTGCCATATATCTTTGTTTGCTGTCTCCTGCTATTTGGTGATACATCTTTCCCCAAACAGATGTTTGTGTCTGATCTCTCCATTCAGAGTCAGCCCCATAGGCAGAAAGTATCTATCCTTTCTTCCACATTCCCCACTGAGTTATGTCCTCGTGGATGATTGTTATTTCAGTTTCCTCCCAAAACATGTATTGGGATGGAATTACTCCCCTGAGTTATATCCTCATTGGTTTGAGTCCTTGTTTCGTTGTGTCTCTCTAGTTTGTTCCTAGATTGACTACTCTTGTTATTTCCCCTGCATTTCCCCGCAGTCTAGATGAATAATTGCTCAGTAACCAATAATTGTCCATCTTTTCCCCGGCGGAGTTGTGTGGCCTTCTACCTGGTAACCGGTAGTTGTAAGTCCTATCTTTGTGGTTTTATACCCTCATGCCGATAGTTGTAAACCCCAGTTTTATCCCCTTGCAGAGTTAACCCTTGATTTTGTTCATCCTAACTGATAACGGTTACCCTCTTCTGTGGTTTTCTATCCAGTAACTGGTGGATGTAATCCCCTTTGTGTTGGTTATCTTTATCCAATATTCGGTATTGATATTCCTTCAGTTTGAGTATATTTCCCAGTAGTTGGTGATATATCTCCCGGATCATTGCTTTCGTCAATGTATCCCCAGCGAGTCATCTTTCATTTACCCTTTTGTTTGGTAATGATTGTTTCTCCCCTTGATTCGATCATCATTTTATACCCAGTAGCCAGTATCCCGGTGTCCTTTTCTTTTCGGTCGATTTATCCTTTATTAACCTAGTAACCAGTTGTGGATAATCTTCCATGTGAGTATGTTATCTACGTTCTGACGGTAATAGATAATATATCTCATGCACTCTTCAATCGAAGTCTTTTGCTTCCCTAGTCGAGTAAGACTCGTATTTCCTTACAGAATCGAGTGTCCATCCTGTAATCAGGTTTGCTTTTCAGCCCTCCTTTTGGATGATGAGTGTTTTGGGAATATTAACCAATTTGCGCTTGGTTGGTCAGCTATTATATGCCCAGTAACCGGTATCCCTGGTGTTCCTTCCTTTCTGCTCCCTATTATGACTTTTCATCCCCTGTGGAGTCAGATTTTCCTGAGTTGAAATTTACCTCCTTAGGTCTTCCTCAGATGTTTTGGATGGATGATATCTCTCACCCTTATACCGGTCTTAGATGTTCATTCTCCCCGAGCATGTTGTTCTCCCACCCTTATACCGGTGTTTTGGTCACATGTCTCCTTGAGCATATTACCCAGTAACCGGTAATACCTCATTTGTTGTTTCCTCATCTGAGTCCTTTGTGGACATTCTTAGCTTGGATCCCTTTGGTGGATTTTTCCCCCATCTGAGTCCGGCTTTTTATCCGAGGTATCCTTTATGGATAGTTTTGCTGTATTGGCATATTCCCCAATACATGCATCTTTGCGTCAGCTCGAGTCCTTCCATTGATTTATTTTCATGGAATCTCTCTCGTGTCTCTCAGCGAGTTTTAAGTCGTGACCTGCTCACGCATTTTTATTCCCTTTACTCCCCAGTGAGTTCCCAGAGTCTCTGTCCCATTTATGAATGTATTGCTCATGTGGGTTTTCAGTTTCTCCTGATTTCTTTTTCCTTTGTGGACACATATCCCCACAGAGTGTTACCTTTTGCATACATACATTTGCATCATGAGGTCTCTTAGGGACCAAAATTAGTCTCTTTGTTATTATTTAAGCCCATTCTACCTCGTCGAGACGAAGATTTTAACCTTCACTTCTCCGGCTAGAATGACCTTAAATAGGGGCACCTATAAGACCCTAATTTTGACCCTAAGATCCCTCATGGCATCATAACATTTGCATTTGCATCTTGCCTCAAGGATCATAGCATCCAGGCTCCTTACCTTTGGGAGGAACACTTGTGAGTTGGTTTGAGATCACCAAGCATGCTTGAATTGTATATTATTTCTTTTCTTATTTTGTTTACTAACCAAAAGCACAAAAATATGTCACTGACATCTTTTGTTTGTAGCTTGAGCAGTCACAAGATTCAAGGCTTATAGAAGCCCTTATGCTCATTAATATGTCTAGGAGAATATGAAAGCAAGCATGGCAATGGTTCCCAAAGCTCTCATCCATAAAATCTGCCCCCCAAGTATCTCAATTCATCATTTTGATCAAATCAAACCAAAGGGCTTGAGGCTTGTTTCCCAAGGAAACCCTAATTCATCTGTGCATCAACTGTGCCTTTCTCATGAAGCAACCTCAACCCATGATCAAATACAATCAAGGGAAGTTCTTTAATTCATCATTTCATGCATATTTGAGCTTATTTAAGTGCCCTCAATCATCAATTCATCAATATTTGAGGCATGGACTTGAGAAGTTGATCAGTCAATTCATCTGACTATTTTGAAGTACACTGAGACCTAACTTTTGATATGTTTGTCAAATGGAGATGATCCCAAGATACAAAATGTTCTTAAGAACCATATGAAAAACTTTCATTTTCATCAAAAATTTATTTGAAGCTTGGAAGATCATCATCCATTTCAAGACATTATAGGTCATTTTGACTAAAACCCTAATTTTAGGTCAACTTCCCAAGGACATAACTCATTCATTTTTCATGATTTTGATGTGGGATCAAATGAATTGGAAACTTTAATATGTTTAATCCAATTGTTATGTTGAACAAATTTTCAAAATCCTAAAATAAATACATGTGATAATGCAAAACATTATAGGTCACTTTGGACCAAAGGCATTGAAATGTGAAAAAGTCCAACTTCAAGTGCCCATAACTTCTTCATACAAAATACAAATGATGCAAAATTTAAGTTCAAATTGATTGTCTTGAATCTATCTACAACTTTTATGTTGAAGGTTTTATCATTTGGAGCTTGCATCACTAAAACAGAAGGGGTTGAAGTTTGGCCATTTTTGAAATTTTCACATGTACATGTTTTGCACCCTACACTTCATGATCAATTTTCACCAAGTTCCCATTTCCAAATGAAGTTTTGGTCAACATGACAATTGATCCTCATGCCAAAAGATTTCCAACCATTACCTATAAGGTTATGTTTCACTTTTGGAAATACCATTTTCGAAGGGATGAACAATTTGATGCATTTTTGGAAACTCATTAAAAACACATTGCATGAGCTCAGTACATTACTTTTGCACGTCCATTTTGATTCTATTTGGTATCAGCTTGCAATTCTAAGTGGAATTGGGCCTCCATGCGTCTGCACAGGCCCATGCATGGAGGCTCTTTCCATCCATGCACATGCAATGCTCATGTATTCAACCATCATTTGCTATAAATAAGTGCTCAATGCTTCACATTTATACAACCTAAGGGCACTTGTTATGCTCACGAATCACTCCATAACCATACTCAAAGGAACTTTCTCTTTCTTTCAAAAATTTCATATCTAAATTTCAATTTCCTTGATTGATTTCTAGATCTATAGTTCCTAAGCCTTGCTCACCTTGATCCTAAGACTACACTGCAAGCAAAAGCATCAAGGAATCATGCTCTCAAGCTCTTCATTTCAAAGGTTTACATCAGAACTTATTTTCTTCGAATCTCTTTGTGTATAGCTCCTTTCTTGCATTTGTTGGGTTGTCTCAAGTCCTCTCAATAGAGGCAATTATTTTGTGCTTTGAATTTTTAAATTATATCAAGTTTCAGTTGAACACCACAAAATTCAAGCTCTAATTCCTCTCTCCTTGGAAGCCTAGAGTAGAATTGGTTGGCACAGGGGTGATTTACATCACCCCAGCTTTCATTTGATACCTGGATCGCCTCATTTGGTGAAGTTTTGATCTCTGCAACTTTTGGCCGGCGCCGGAAGTCTTGCCGGAGAAGACGGTGGTGTACACCACCGTCTGGTTGCCAGATGGAATCATGACCACACGATTTCGTTTCTAGATTAGATCTGAGTCACTCCATGTTATGATTTTATTAATGGCAAGGTGTTATGCATTGACTTGGGAGTATGATGGACGTGCGCTCAGGACCCGTCTGATGCGCCAGCTCAATCAATGAGCTCTTGATCCAACGCCTCATAATTTTTCTCATTTTTAATTTCTGATTTCAATTTTCATTTTATTTCTTTAATTCCATTTCATTTCAAAAAATCATATCTCCTTCATTATTGGTCCAAAAAATGTGAGACCAATTGCATTTTTCTTCTTTTAATTTCTAGTTTCTAAAAATGATTTTTAATATTTTTTATTTTTATATTTGATATTTTTTATGAATTTTCTCTTTTCTGGTTATTTTTAATTCATTTTAAATAGTTTTTTATATTCAAAAAATACAAAAATATTTTTCCAACCTCTTTGAATGATGATAGATCTATGAAAAATATTCTCATCAATTTATTAATTGATTTGAGATTTATTTGAGATTTTAATTCAATTAGGTTATTTTTTATGTATTTTAATTGATTAAAAATAGTTTCTGACTTCTAAAAATGCTGAAATTTTTTGTCAAACTTTGTTTGACCTTGTTGAACTTAGGATAATTCACTTGGACTTTTGAAAGTTGATTTGAAGTGAATTTGAAGTTTGACATTTCTTTATTATTTTAATTCAAGTATTATTTTAATTTTGAAAATTATCAAAAATATTTTATTTGTTTCTTGACTTCTAATTTTCATTTTGCTTCTGTTTACTAATGTTTGACCTTGATTTCATATATCTTTGGCCAATGTATGTTGGTTACCTCATTTGATTTCCATTAATGCACTTTATTCTTCTTCTTCTTCTTCTTCTTCTTCTTCTTCTTCTTTTTCTTTTTTGATCAATGAGTTAAAGATTGGTGGTTAGCCTTGATACATGGGAGGTTTAACCTTCCTTGATTGAAATCTAATTCAACTTGATCATAGATCAAGTGAATGACTTTGCATTAAGGATAGGTTGCTTCCTAATCAAGCAAAGAACCTAAATCAATACAAGATCATTTCTCTTCTTCTTTTGGCATGGCAAGTTGTAGGAGCTTGATTCACTAATCAAGATCTCTAACTTGTGTTGTTGCCCATATTTTTATTGACCGGCCTCAGATAGGTGTGACTACTACATTAGTCCACTTACGATTGCTTAACATAGCGCTAAATTGCCTTATGGCCCACTAACACTAATACTAACCATTAACCATTAACATTTAATTCTTGCACTTTACATTTATGCAATTTATTATTCTTGTACATATTATTCATTTGCTTTTTCCCTTTGCTCATTTGAGCACATGTTTATGTTAATGTAATTTGTCTTTTGCTCACTTGAGCACATAATTGTGTATATACTATTGTGCTTGTGTTTTATTTTGATTGTTGTGAACCAATTGCAAATGGACAAAAGGACTTAGACTTTAGGACATTCCCTATGCAAAAATGGAGTCAAAGAGAAACTAGGCCTTAGGCCTTTAGAATGCTATAGAAGTCAAAGAGTAACTAGGCCTCTTGCCTTTAGAATGCTTAATGTTGAAGTGGAATTGAAAGGACCTATTCTCTAAACTCCTTCTTGTCCATTCTTTGTTTGTTTTAATAGAACTTTTTGATGTGTGTGTTCTTGTGCTAGGGATTCCAATTTGAGCCTAAGTGAAGAACCATTTTCATGAGCTTCTAAAGTGAGAGATCTAAGAGCCATTGGAAGATTCCTAAGAGCTTTGCTTGATTGATTGATTGCTTGAGTATACACTTATTTGCTTGCTTATTCTAAAGGATGGGAGCTACTTGGATCATCAATATGATCTCAAGAAGGGAACTTCATTTGTGGTCTTATTTCTTCTCCTTCATCCCTTGTATGATTAGGACTTAGTTATTCTTCTTCTTCCCTCCACTCTAACCCTAGCCAAAACTTTTGTGCAAACATTAATACTCCTTTTCAAACATTAGAAACCTAAGAATTATGCTTTTGGCTTTCAAATTTTCTTTTCATAACACTTATTTTGAATTGAATCTTTAAGTTAACTTTGACCATATTTTGTAAATACTTTTCATTGGTAAATATAACTCATTCAAATGTTTTTTTTGTGTGGTTTCAATGACCACTTTTTATCAGAAACGTTTCATAACCTTTAGCTATTAGGTTTGAGTTTTCCTTGAGGTAGATGTAATACTCACCTATATCCTTAGTGATGGACAATGAGTCTTCTATGCTTATTATAGGGTTAACCCCTCACTAGCATGTTGAAATTATCCTCACATGGTGGATTTGTGGTTTTAGGTTGAGTTTTCTCCCTTGGATAACAAAAGACCTTAAGGCTTTTGGACTAATCAATTCACCAACTTGTTTTGAGATTTTTACCCCGAACTACGAGGTTTTGATCCTAATCTTTTTTAAGATGGTACGTAGGCAATGGGTTTATCCATTCAAACACAAAATTGTAAATAACTTGTATATTCTCTTCTCACCTCCTCAATCATGTTTGCACAAACAAATTTTCACAAAAATACCAACCTTACAACAAGTGTGAAAAGGGCTCCCTAGGAGTACCTAGGATATTTTGGGTGCTTAAAACCTTCCCATTGCATAACCAACCCCCTTACCCCGATCTCTGACATTTTTATTAGTTTTTGACTCGATAAAACTTCTCGGTTTTTGTTCGCTTTCTAACCTTTCCTTTGGATAAATAGAAGTGCGGTGGCGACTCGACTTGTATGGTTTACTTTTGATTTAGTCAATAAATCTAAAGGTGACGAATACCCCGCTACAGATGTCATCATCAAAGGTGATCAATAAACCTTAACTCTTCGGCTTTATTCCAAGAAATAGCTTGAAGAAACTATCTTATGCATCTTTGACCGCGTGAAATATTTTCTTATTTTAGAGTCAAATTGAGTATTCATAAGTTATCATCAAAGATGAGTTTTCATCATCAAAACCATTATAGACATGGCTTTCTTAGATTTGATTACTTCTTCATTAAACCTACAAGCACATACTTCCATATTCTTCAAATTATTACATGTGGTAATATTGACCACAATGCCATCAAACTGATCAATTGTTACATCATGGTCCATATAGGATTGCTCTAGGACCTTCTGCAAAGATTGTTCAAAATAGAATATATAGAAATATTAAACCTAATTCAAAATAAATTTATATTATAATTAATTTGACAAATTTAAAATTCATTACTCTTACATTCTTACTTTATTTTTAACACATTAAAATATTGGATAGTAATGTACTTTCTATTTTTAGTAGGATGATTTTAACAAGTCAATTTAAAAAAAAAGTTTTAGAAAATTTCCTAGTCTTAAGCCCAAATTAAAGCATCTTCAATAAATGGTACAAATAATTACATGTGTCATTCTCCTCACAAATATGAAAAACTATATATACACCACACAATTATGAATTAAATTCATCAAGAAAAGTTGTATTTTTTTTTTAGTTACCCATTCCCTTTCAAAATCCTAAAAGAAAAATTAAAGATGAATCAATCACAAAATATAAGTCATCAAGTAGGACAAGCCACTGGACAAGCTCAGGTTATTTATTAGTGCTAACATTAATTAATTGTATTAACTTTATTTACTATGTTTAAAACTATTGTAGCATAATTATTTAATATAAAGTTGTTGTTAATTTAGGAGAAAGGAAGCAATATGATGGATAAGGCAAGCAATGCTGCTCAATCGGCTAAAGAATCTTGCCAAGAGGTTTGAACAATTATATAAACAATTTAATTAAAATGATTGAATGTTTAACTGAATAATTTAGAGTGAGTCTAATTCAATTATATAAAATTTTGGTGATTGATGAGAATGTTTTATTGTTGTAGGCTGGTCAACAAATGAAGGAAAAATCACAAGAGGCTGTAGATGCCTTAAAGAACACACATAATGCTCAAAAATGAATATGTATAATGGAGTGCTCTCTTAACAATCTATTTGCACCCTTTGATTTCTATTTTTTATTTTAAAACTTTATGCATTGAATTGTTATCTATTTTTATTAATTCTGAATTGTTTTATTGTAAGATTTCTGGTATATACCAGCAACTTAAATTAAGAGAGACTACACTTTTATTCTAAAATTTGGCATAATATATTTTTATTGTTTAGATTGTATGACTGTTGTTTTTCCTTCATTATATTGCGATTATTATCAATTATTGATGGTGTTTAAGCATGATGTTTCTGACATATAAACAATTGCATATTGTTACTTTTCTTCTATATTCAGTAATTAAAATTCAAAAAAAAAAAAGTATTAAAGCTTTACAAAAAGTATTGTAACCTACATCACATATGATAATAGCTATTATTTTTTCTCTTTTTAATATTGTTAGAATGTGATATTGTCAACCTTATATAAATGCTACCAATTTTAAAGAAAACGATATGAAGTTTATAGTCTTCTTAAGTGATTATTAAACTTTAAAAATAAGTAACACTAAATTCTCACTACAAGAAAATTTACAATTAGCTACCAAAATTTACTACAAATTATTTTTATAGTTAATCTCAATTTAAAAGACAACCATTTAACTCTAATTACATAAATAAAAATAAAAAAGATTAAATAGTCTATACCCTTTTAAAAAAACCACGTAAAATATATTATTCTCTTTTAAAAAATTATTTTTTAACAAAAAATAAAACTCTTGTTTTTAACGTAAAACCCTTTTTTATCAATTATTTTTTCTCCATTTAAAATCACATTTCATTCACATATCATAAATCAATTTTTTCTTCATCGAAATCACTTTTCCTCCATCGATCGAAATCACTTTTCCTCCATCGAAATCATTGTTTCTAAGATCAAAATCACTACTCACTACGCCAAAAAGCGCTTTTAACAGCGCATCTTAGACAGCGCTTTTAAAAGAAAGCGCTGTCTAAGGTTAAAATTAAAAACAAACACGGAAAATGTTCCAAGAAAATAATAAAAGCGCTGTCTAAGGGGGGGTCTTAGACAGCGCTTTCTAAAAGTGCTGTCTAAGACCCCCCCTTAGACAGCGCTTTTAGAAAGCGCTTATAAATATAGACTTTAGACAGCGCTTTTGGTAAAGCGCTGTCTAAAGTCTTTAAATTAAAAAAAAAATTAAAACCAAAAGCGCTGTCTAAGGGGGGGTTTAGAAAGCGCTTTTAGAAAGCGCTGTCTTAGGCATACCTTAGAAAGCGCTTTCCACAAAAGCGCTGTCTAAGGTCTTATTAAAATAAAATTTCAGGATTCTGTTTTCGTTCTCAGTCTTTTTGTTTTCCCTCTTCTTCACTCACCTCTCAGACACCCAAAACACGAACATACCCGTTTTCCTTCAACTTTCGAAAACCCTATTTTCCGCCTTCGAGGGTCCCTCCGCCGTCACCCAAACAAGCGACCGCCGCACTCGCCTCTCACCTCCGAACCTCCACCGTTTCCGCCACCGCACTCCTCATCTCAACAATCTCAACCGTGCCGCTATTCCCAAATTTTTTGGTGTGTACTGTATTCTTGATTTCTTGATTTTTTGTATCATTGCTTACTGTAATGTTCCATTGCTTACTGTATCATTTAATATCATTATATATTGTTCAGGCCAACGCCAAGGCAAAGTTTGACGAAACTGTTGAAGCACATATAAAACCGGGCATCGATTCCAAGCGAACAGAACTGGTATGTTTCAAGATACTTCTTTTTCTTTTTTATTGTTTTTCTTGTGTTTGTGTGTTTTTTCTGAGCTAGGGTGATTCTATGAGTACCATGTAAATTTTAAAGCGCATATTCAATGAACAGAACTGGTGTGTTTGACTTGTGGACTTAAGTTCTTTAGGTTTGGCATATTCAATGAACTACATCCTATCTTCATTGATACTCTCAAAACTTGAGAGTCATATGCCCTTTGAAGACTAATTGTGTTAGGAGAGTTAGATTAGTAGTCAAAACAGTTAGGAAAATGTGTTATGAAAAATGTTAGTTAATAAGCTGTTAGTAATTAGAGGTGACATGAGTTAGAAGTCCATTGATCATGTTAGTTGAGGTTAGTATGGAAGTTAGAAATCATTATTGTGTTGATGGACGTTGCAATGATATGCTAAAGTTAATGATGCTTTGAAATCAATTTGAATGTTCATTGAAACTACTATGGAATATGGTTGGTTTATTGATTTTGAATGTTGATGTTAATTGAATTAATTCTAATTTTATTATGGTTAACTGTTTGTTGAAAATGCTATGCTAATCGGTTAGTTGTTGGTGTTACAAATGCAATGTTTAATGATAGTTGGTGATTTGGGAGTTGTTAGTTTGTGTATGTATGTATATTGAGTTGTGTATGTATATGTGTATGCAATTTGATTTTCTTTATACTTGCTTGGTATGCATGATGAATTTTGAAATGCATTGCATGTTGGGGCTGTCATGACTAGGCTTGGATTTAGATGTTCAATATTGTTCAAACTTCATGTTTCCTTAGTGATTATACTTGAAGATTGAATAGGTAGTTTTTTTTCTTTTTAACTGTGAAAGTGTTGTTCATCTCACTTTCATTCTAAAGGAACAAGATTTCTCCCATAAAATGATTGAACGAACTCTAATATAGTTATAGGTATAGTTATAGGTATTGTAATAGAAAACGTTTGATTCTTGTAATATAAAAAATGAAAGTGATGAGGTAATTAAAGTTGGTATATTGGCGTATCGGATACGTTATTGAAGTTTATATTAACATTGGTTATGTATAGGTTTTTGAAGTTTAAAATGAATTAAAGCTTATAATTGTTAGGATATTCAAAGATACTACCTTAGTTATGTATTTTCGTCTGGATTAATTGTTTACTTTAATAAGTAGGAAAACCATGGATAAAACATGGATCTGTGCCGATCGAATGACCAAAGAGTACGAGAGTGGGGTTTTGGAATTCGTTAAGTATGCTGTTCAACATGCTGAAAACCCCAGACGAATGCATTGTCCTTGCTTGCGTTGTTGTTATATTGGTAAGGTTGACGCACATGGATTGAAATCGCATTTGCTGAGGCATGGAATTGATCAAAGTTATCAGTGTTGGATATTTCATGGTGAGAAAATTAACGAGAATGTTGAATCGAGTGGAAAAGGTAATACGACCTATGCTTCATACGACAAAGACACGGAAACATACGATTGTGATCGAGTTGAAGAGATTGTAGAAGCACTGGAAGAAGATCTTCATGATTGTCCTGAAATGTTTGAGAGGATGGTAAGCGATGCAGAGAAACCGTTGTACAAAGGTTGCACTAAATTCTCAAGACTTTCTGCGGTATTAAAGTTGTACAACTTAAAGGCGGGCAATGGATGGTCGGATAAAAGTTTCACAGAGTTGTTGGCCCTTATGAGAGAAATGCTACCAGATGATAATGTTCTTCCTAATCGAACCTATGAGGCAAAAAAAATGTTGTGCTCTATTGGCATGAGCTATGATAAGATACATGCTTGTCCTAACGATTGCATTTTGTTTCGTAACGAATATGCAATGTTAACTGAGTGCCCTAAATGCGGTTTGTCTCGATATAAGAAAAGATTATCTCCCGCAAAAGTCTTATGGTATTTTCCGATAATTCCGAGATTTAGGCGCATGTTTCGTAGTGAAACCGATGCAAGACATCTTACTTGGCATGCAGATGAAAGAATTATTGATGGAATGTATCGGCATCCGGCTGATTCACCACAGTGGTCGAAGATTGATAATGATTATCCTGAGTTTGGATCAGAAGCAAGAAACCTTCGATTGGCATTATCTACTGATGGAATGAACCCACATGGTCTTCAAAGTATCTCACATACCACATGGCCTGTGATTCTTATGATTTATAACCTACCTCCGTGGCTATGTATGAAGCGTAAGTACATGATGTTATCTATGTTAATCTCTGGGCCTAAACAACCAGGGAATGACATAGACGTATACTTGACACCTCTGATCGAAGATTTAAAGATTTTGTGGGAGAACGGTGTGGAGGTTTATGATGGATATAGGAAAGAAAGTTTCAATTTGAGGGCGATGTTGTTTGGCACAATTAATGATTTTCCAGCATACGGGAATCTATCTGGGTATAGCATTAAAGGTCAACGTGCGTGTCCTGTTTGTGAAGACGGAACCGATACGATTCGATTGGAACTTTGCCAGAAGAATGTGTTTCTCGGTCATCGTAGATTCTTACATTCTAAACATCACTACCGTGGGTGGAGAAAAGCATTCAATGGAGACACCGAACATCGTAGAGCTCCACCCGCATTGTCAGGTGAACAAGTTTTTGAAAAGGTGAAAGATGTGCGTACTGAGTTTGGCAAGCCTTTTGCACATAAGATTGTGAAAGGTGGGTGGAAGAAAAGGTCGATATTTTTTGAATTGCCATATTGGAAGTCTTTGTACGTGAGACATTTTCTCGATGTTATGCATATTGAAAAAAACGTATTTGAAAGTGTTATCGGTACATTACTCAATATAAAAGGCAAGTCTAAGGATGGCCTTAAAGCAAGGGAGGACATGTTAAAAATGGGAATGAGAACTGAATTAGCACCCGTGAAGAAAGGAAGACGAACATATCTACCACCTGCTGCTTTTACTTTATCTAGAAAGGAGAAAAAAAATTTGTGTAAGTCTCTGAGTGAAGTTAAGGTTCCAGAAGGATACTCATCTGATATCAGAAGACTTGTTTCTATGAAAGACCTCAAGTTGAAGAATTTGAAGACACATGATTGCCATGTTATAATGGAACCTTTTCTACCGATAGGTATACGTTCTATTTTGCCAGAAAAAGTAAGAAGTGCCATAACTAAATTGTGTTTTTTCTTTAGGTCAATTTGTAGTAAGGTGATCGATCCCGAGATCTTACCAACACTACAAAAAGAGATTGTAATTACCTTGTGTGAGCTTGAAATGTATTTTCCTCCGTCTTTTTTTGACATAATGGTTCATTTAGTTGTTCATCTTGTGAAAGAGACACAGTTGTGTGGACCAGCTTATATGAGATGGATGTACCCTGCTGAACGGTATATGAAAATATTAAAAGGGTACGTGAAATCCCGAAGTCGACCAGAGGGTTGTATTGTTGAACGATACATTGTTGAAGAAGCTGTTGAGTTTTGTACTGAATATTTGTCTAACGTTCAATCGATTGGACTCCCCAGAGCTCAGATTTTCGACAAAATGGAAGGTAAAAAATTAATTGGGAATAAAATTGTGACAATATCAAGGGATGAACGGGATCAAGTTCATTTGTATGTTCTGCACAATAATAATGAGGTTGAGCCATATGTTGAAATGCACAAGGATGTACTCCGAAGGTTAAATCCGAACAGAAATGAAAATTGGATAGTTATAGAGCACAATCAAAGTTTCATACAATGGTTGAAGGATCATATTTATTTGAAGCGCTCTTCAGATCCTTCTTCGGTAACAGAAAGGTTGAGATGTTTGGCATATGGTCCAAGTTTGCATGTGTTTTCTCATAGCGCGTATTCAATTAATGGATACACATTTTATACCAAAGAACAAGATGATAAGAGTACTATGCAAAATAGTGGTGTCACCGTGCTAGCTGAAGCAATGCATATATCAAGTATGAAGGACTTAAACCCCAAATATGCAAATTTGTCATATTTTGGAGTTATTGAGCACATTTGGGTGTTTGATTACGAGAAGTTTCAGATTCCCATCTTTGGTTGCAAGTGGGTGAATAGTAGTGGCATACGAATGGATAAGTCTGGATTT
Organism: Lathyrus oleraceus; assembly: GCF_024323335.1. Taxonomy (NCBI): domain Eukaryota; kingdom Viridiplantae; phylum Streptophyta; class Magnoliopsida; order Fabales; family Fabaceae; genus Lathyrus; species Lathyrus oleraceus. The sequence goes on along the minus strand of NC_066581.1, from coordinate 367,278,376 downwards.
TTGCAAGTTGATCTTACTAGGGTGGGGTAAGAAGTGCCATAACTAAATTGTGTTTTTTCTTTAGGTCAATTTGTAGTAAGGTGATCGATCCCGAGATCTTACCAACACTACAAAAAGAGATTGTAATTACCTTGTGTGAGCTTGAAATGTATTTTCCTCCGTCTTTTTTTGACATAATGGTTCATTTAGTTGTTCATCTTGTGAAAGAGACACAGTTGTGTGGACCAGCTTATATGAGATGGATGTACCCTGCTGAACGGTATATGAAAATATTAAAAGGGTACGTGAAATCCCGAAGTCGACCAGAGGGTTGTATTGTTGAACGATACATTGTTGAAGAAGCTGTTGAGTTTTGTACTGAATATTTGTCTAACGTTCAATCGATTGGACTCCCCAGAGCTCAGATTTTCGACAAAATGGAAGGTAAAAAATTAATTGGGAATAAAATTGTGACAATATCAAGGGATGAACGGGATCAAGTTCATTTGTATGTTCTGCACAATAATAATGAGGTTGAGCCATATGTTGAAATGCACAAGGATGTACTCCGAAGGTTAAATCCGAACAGAAATGAAAATTGGATAGTTATAGAGCACAATCAAAGTTTCATACAATGGTTGAAGGATCATATTTATTTGAAGCGCTCTTCAGATCCTTCTTCGGTAACAGAAAGGTTGAGATGTTTGGCATATGGTCCAAGTTTGCATGTGTTTTCTCATAGCGCGTATTCAATTAATGGATACACATTTTATACCAAAGAACAAGATGATAAGAGTACTATGCAAAATAGTGGTGTCACCGTGCTAGCTGAAGCAATGCATATATCAAGTATGAAGGACTTAAACCCCAAATATGCAAATTTGTCATATTTTGGAGTTATTGAGCACATTTGGGTGTTTGATTACGAGAAGTTTCAGATTCCCATCTTTGGTTGCAAGTGGGTGAATAGTAGTGGCATACGAATGGATAAGTCTGGATTTTTGCAAGTTGATCTTACTAGGGTGGGGTAAGAAGTGCCATAACTAAATTGTGTTTTTTCTTTAGGTCAATTTGTAGTAAGGTGATCGATCCCGAGATCTTACCAACACTACAAAAAGAGATTGTAATTACCTTGTGTGAGCTTGAAATGTATTTTCCTCCGTCTTTTTTTGACATAATGGTTCATTTAGTTGTTCATCTTGTGAAAGAGACACAGTTGTGTGGACCAGCTTATATGAGATGGATGTACCCTGCTGAACGGTATATGAAAATATTAAAAGGGTACGTGAAATCCCGAAGTCGACCAGAGGGTTGTATTGTTGAACGATACATTGTTGAAGAAGCTGTTGAGTTTTGTACTGAATATTTGTCTAACGTTCAATCGATTGGACTCCCCAGAGCTCAGATTTTCGACAAAATGGAAGGTAAAAAATTAATTGGGAATAAAATTGTGACAATATCAAGGGATGAACGGGATCAAGTTCATTTGTATGTTCTGCACAATAATAATGAGGTTGAGCCATATGTTGAAATGCACAAGGATGTACTCCGAAGGTTAAATCCGAACAGAAATGAAAATTGGATAGTTATAGAGCACAATCAAAGTTTCATACAATGGTTGAAGGATCATATTTATTTGAAGCGCTCTTCAGATCCTTCTTCGGTAACAGAAAGGTTGAGATGTTTGGCATATGGTCCAAGTTTGCATGTGTTTTCTCATAGCGCGTATTCAATTAATGGATACACATTTTATACCAAAGAACAAGATGATAAGAGTACTATGCAAAATAGTGGTGTCACCGTGCTAGCTGAAGCAATGCATATATCAAGTATGAAGGACTTAAACCCCAAATATGCAAATTTGTCATATTTTGGAGTTATTGAGCACATTTGGGTGTTTGATTACGAGAAGTTTCAGATTCCCATCTTTGGTTGCAAGTGGGTGAATAGTAGTGGCATACGAATGGATAAGTCTGGATTTTTGCAAGTTGATCTTACTAGGGTGGGGTAAGAAGTGCCATAACTAAATTGTGTTTTTTCTTTAGGTCAATTTGTAGTAAGGTGATCGATCCCGAGATCTTACCAACACTACAAAAAGAGATTGTAATTACCTTGTGTGAGCTTGAAATGTATTTTCCTCCGTCTTTTTTTGACATAATGGTTCATTTAGTTGTTCATCTTGTGAAAGAGACACAGTTGTGTGGACCAGCTTATATGAGATGGATGTACCCTGCTGAACGGTATATGAAAATATTAAAAGGGTACGTGAAATCCCGAAGTCGACCAGAGGGTTGTATTGTTGAACGATACATTGTTGAAGAAGCTGTTGAGTTTTGTACTGAATATTTGTCTAACGTTCAATCGATTGGACTCCCCAGAGCTCAGATTTTCGACAAAATGGAAGGTAAAAAATTAATTGGGAATAAAATTGTGACAATATCAAGGGATGAACGGGATCAAGTTCATTTGTATGTTCTGCACAATAATAATGAGGTTGAGCCATATGTTGAAATGCACAAGGATGTACTCCGAAGGTTAAATCCGAACAGAAATGAAAATTGGATAGTTATAGAGCACAATCAAAGTTTCATACAATGGTTGAAGGATCATATTTATTTGAAGCGCTCTTCAGATCCTTCTTCGGTAACAGAAAGGTTGAGATGTTTGGCATATGGTCCAAGTTTGCATGTGTTTTCTCATAGCGCGTATTCAATTAATGGATACACATTTTATACCAAAGAACAAGATGATAAGAGTACTATGCAAAATAGTGGTGTCACCGTGCTAGCTGAAGCAATGCATATATCAAGTATGAAGGACTTAAACCCCAAATATGCAAATTTGTCATATTTTGGAGTTATTGAGCACATTTGGGTGTTTGATTACGAGAAGTTTCAGATTCCCATCTTTGGTTGCAAGTGGGTGAATAGTAGTGGCATACGAATGGATAAGTCTGGATTTTTGCAAGTTGATCTTACTAGGGTGGGGTAAGAAGTGCCATAACTAAATTGTGTTTTTTCTTTAGGTCAATTTGTAGTAAGGTGATCGATCCCGAGATCTTACCAACACTACAAAAAGAGATTGTAATTACCTTGTGTGAGCTTGAAATGTATTTTCCTCCGTCTTTTTTTGACATAATGGTTCATTTAGTTGTTCATCTTGTGAAAGAGACACAGTTGTGTGGACCAGCTTATATGAGATGGATGTACCCTGCTGAACGGTATATGAAAATATTAAAAGGGTACGTGAAATCCCGAAGTCGACCAGAGGGTTGTATTGTTGAACGATACATTGTTGAAGAAGCTGTTGAGTTTTGTACTGAATATTTGTCTAACGTTCAATCGATTGGACTCCCCAGAGCTCAGATTTTCGACAAAATGGAAGGTAAAAAATTAATTGGGAATAAAATTGTGACAATATCAAGGGATGAACGGGATCAAGTTCATTTGTATGTTCTGCACAATAATAATGAGGTTGAGCCATATGTTGAAATGCACAAGGATGTACTCCGAAGGTTAAATCCGAACAGAAATGAAAATTGGATAGTTATAGAGCACAATCAAAGTTTCATACAATGGTTGAAGGATCATATTTATTTGAAGCGCTCTTCAGATCCTTCTTCGGTAACAGAAAGGTTGAGATGTTTGGCATATGGTCCAAGTTTGCATGTGTTTTCTCATAGCGCGTATTCAATTAATGGATACACATTTTATACCAAAGAACAAGATGATAAGAGTACTATGCAAAATAGTGGTGTCACCGTGCTAGCTGAAGCAATGCATATATCAAGTATGAAGGACTTAAACCCCAAATATGCAAATTTGTCATATTTTGGAGTTATTGAGCACATTTGGGTGTTTGATTACGAGAAGTTTCAGATTCCCATCTTTGGTTGCAAGTGGGTGAATAGTAGTGGCATACGAATGGATAAGTCTGGATTTTTGCAAGTTGATCTTACTAGGGTGGGGTACAAAGATGAACCTTTTATTCTAGAATCTCAAGCTAAACAAGTGTTCTATGTGAATGACCCGAAGAGTACAAAATGGTCTATAGTGCTTTTCTCTAACAAAGTGACTGATGATAGCGGTGTCGATCAATGTGATATTGATGTTGAGAATGAGTCATGCATTAGACGGAATGAGTTGAATAGAAATGATGAAGTTGAGGATCTTATACCGGATGAGTCATATATAAGAAACGATCATAATGAGGGAATTTGGATCAATTCATCCGTACGCATTGCTAAGAAACAAGTGATTAATATTCCAACAAAGAAAAGAAAGAGATGTTAGTGACTTAGGTAAATTATCCATGGTTTCTTTATTTTTTTTTCATTTGTTTTGATTATAAGTTATATGTGATAATGCATGATTTCATTATATTTTTGTTTTCAATTGCTTTGATTATAAGTTATATCTGATAATGCATGATTTCTTTATTTTTTTGTTTTCAATTGCTTTGATTATAAGTTATATTTGATATTTGATGGTTTCCTTGGTTTATTACAGGTTAGACATGGCTGATGACCAACATGAGGAAGTTAGTAAAGTATCCGCGGAAGAAGAAATTCGAAGAGGCATCACAGTAATGCGAAGGGTGGTCCAAGGAAGATCTCGAGGCATCATACTAGATGTCTCTTGGAACAACCAGGGACAACTTATAGAACCTAATGGGCATACCTTAACTAGTTTCATCGGTGCACTAGTAAGGAATGAAATTCCCATTACATGTGATGATTGGAGAAATAAAGAGTTGAAAGACTCCAAAGAAAAAATTTGGAGTGAGATAAAGGTACAATCATTTGGCCCTTAATTATACGGTATCAATTATGTTTTTTCAATTACCGATACTAACTATCAATCTGTATGTTTTTCTTAGCGATGTTTTAACATCGAAGAAGAAAGAAGAGGGTTTTGTATGAAATTGGCCGGAAAGCTTCTTAGAGGGTTTCGGACATTTTTATCATCCAAGTTCCTTAAGGATGCGGATGGTAATTTTGTGGATGCGGAGCTTCCTAGAAAATATGAAAGTTTGATATCGGCTGAAGAATGGGAAGCTTTCAAATCCAAAAGACAAGACCCGACTTTTCAAAGAATAAGTGCTACAAATCGGGAAAGAGCATCAAGTCCCGCATATCCGTACCGAAAAGGACGTGTCGGATATGGACGCTTAGAACAATCCATGGTAAGTATTTATAAATTGCGAAAACAAATTTGTTCATCATATATTAGTTTTATCTGATCAAATTGTATGACTTAATGTGTAGCTGCAGAAGGAGGAAAGTTCAGAAACATCTCTTCCTGCACATGTTTTGTGGAAGGAAGCCCGTGTGGGCAAATCTGGAGTTCCTCAAGAAGAAGTTTTAAACGTATACCAGAAATGTGTAAGTATAACATTTTTTCATTAATTGAATAACATTTTTATACACAAATATTTGACAAGTATACGGTATTCATCTGATTTTTCAGGAGGAGCTATCTCAGTCTCTATCTCCCGATGATACTAAGAGCATACTTAGTCGGGCATTAGATGTCCCTGAGTATTCTGGTCGGGTGAGGGGTAAGGGATTTGGAGTCACTCCGACCTCCCTCAGTGTTAAAAAAGGAAAGGCTCCTAGTAATCGGGAGCTTCATGCAAGATTGGAAGCCATGCAAGCTGAGCTTGATGCATTGAGGAGAGAAAGAGAGGCTAGCGCCTCAACGGTATACAGAGATGCTTCGGACAAAAACAGTATCAACTGTACCTTTCAGCCGAACATTCCAGAGGTAATTACATATAATTGTCTTAAAATGAACTATTTGCTTAAATTATGTATTTGACATATATACACATTAACGATTTCTTGTTATTATTGGTTTTAGAGCATTTCCCATTGTCAGCTGTATTTGGCGTCACCATACTATCGGATGGTTGGCAAGGGAAAAGTGCATAACGTTAGCGGAGTATTACTCCACACTAGAGAGCTCCCTGCTGGATGTTTGAAGGTATCAGTTGATATTGCAGTTGAGCCGAATGCAGCATTACCATATCCTAGCGATGATTCGGATGCAACAACGGTGCACGAAGCAGTAGGTTCGTTTGTTGCATGGCCGACAAACCTCATATGCATAGGATATGAGGTATGCTTAAAACTTATGTTAACTTTAATGTGTATATTCAAAGTTTAAAATTTATGCTTAAAATTTTACTTACATATTTTCCTTGGTTATGTTAAATAGACTCCCACAAAATCCAAATCAAAAGAAAATGAGGTTAGCAATGCCTCCGCACAACAAAAAAAAGAGGTTAGCAACGCCTCCGCACGGGTAAAAAGTTCTGGTGCTAAGAAGACCGTAGCTAGGAAAAAACCTACCACCAAGTATAGGTCGTGCCTCAGGACATTTCTAGAGATGACCGATATACCGGCCGGAGGTGTTCGGACTATACATATGGAGGAAGGGATTTTCGGCTTTGATCACGACCAAATGATTGGTAATGAAGACTTCATGCAAGTTTTTGGTCATGAAGAAATCGGCGTCAACGTTGTCAATACATATATTAGGTAAATCCGGTCTACTTTGTTTTATTAATTAAACAACTTATGTTAATGATGTTTACTTTATGTTAATCCGGTTTACTTTATGTTTCAAAAGAGGTGTTAATGATGTTTTTATATTAGGTTTTTGTATGACAAATTGATGCGCCCCAATGATTTGGACGAGTCATTCGGATTCTTAGCACCCGCGAGCGTCAACTTAGGTTTAATCTTAAGTAGACCGCATACCGTGACGGAGTATGTTCTTCGGATCCTCATGGACAATAAAGATGCGGAGAAGTTGTTTTTTATACCGTTTAATACCGGGTTAGCATTTCATTCTAAATTCATCTATTATAATTATTTTCCAAGTTACCATCTAACATTTGCCTAATCATTACAGTGGACATTGGTTGTTGCTCGCAATCAATCCTATCCGAGAAATTGTGTATTATCTTGACTCGTTAGGAAATGATTGGACAACATACCCGGATATGAAGGACCTAATTGACACGTAAGTGAGAATGTTCAAAATTTTTCTTAGTTTATGTGAATTGTTCTAATTGCTTCATTTTTATTTTATTAGCGTCCTACAAGCTTTTCGGGCCCAACGAGATATCCAAACCTCAAGGAGGAGCGCCAACCGCATTACATGGATTAAAGTGGCGGTATATTTTTAATTACCACATTTTTTATTATATTAGTGATGACACTTGATAAAACTTAGGATTTATAATCCATATTTTTTTTCATGTAGTGTCCTCAACAACGTAATCAAATAGATTGCGGGTATTTCGTGTTGAGGTTTATGCGGGATACTCTTGCTTTGGGCCGATTAGTGATTCCCACCGATGTATGTATTTCTAACTTATGAGTTATTTTTATATTTACACATATCTCATATAATTAAATAGTTGGAATTAATTCAAAATATGTTATATTATTATGTAGTACTTTGAGGAATTCAAGTGTGCATTTTATACAAAGGATCAAGTGGACGAAATCAAAGAGGAGTGGTGTCAATTCATGATAGAGCTCAAAGTTTTTTCATAAATTTGTGTAATTAATGTGTACATTTGTAGTATATGTAATGACTTGTAAATGTGTACATAAATTTGTATATATTTTGATACATTTAAGGCAAAATTGGTTTGAATTGGTATATATATATATTTGTTAGCCAAAAATTGTTAGAAAAAAGGCCAAAATGGCATGTATAAAATGTGATAACTGTCTGTCAAAATCTGGTTGAAAACAGGTAGAAATTCTGGTTTATAAACCTGGAAAAAATGTGGTTTAAAACAAAAGCTTCAAAAATTTTCGTATACATTAGACAGCGCTTTTGGAAAAAGCGCTGTCTAAAGGGGGGATTAGAAAGCGCTTTAGGCAAAAGCGCTGTCTAAGGGGGGGGCTTAGACAGCGCTTCTTGAAAAGCGCTGTCTAAGCCCCCCCCCCCCCCCCCCCCCTTAGACAGCGCTTTTGCCTTAAGCGCTGTCTAAGGTATACCTAAAAAAATTAAAATAGGGGGGCTTAGACAGCGCTTTTTGAAAAGCGCTGTCTAAGCCCCCCCCCCCCCCCTTAGACAGCGCTTTGGCCAAAAGCGCTGTCTAAGGTATACCTAAAAAAATTAAAATAGGAGGGTCTTAGAAAGCGCTTTTGGCCAAAGCGCTGTCTAAGGGGGGGGGGCTTAGACAACGCTTTTAAGATTTCAAAAAGCGCTGTCTAAACCTTTAGCAGCGGAGGTTTAGACAGCGCTTTAAAGCGCTGTCTAAGGCCAAAAAAAGCGCTGTCTAAGGTCTTGTTTGGCGTAGTGACTTCTCCATCATTGAAACCGTTGCTTCTCCTTCATCAATCGAAATCAATATTTACCTATCATCGATCAAAATCCCTGCCGATCAAAATCGTTGCTTCTTCTTCATCAATTGAAATTTCTACTTCTCCTTCTTCATTGGAAATCACTGCTTCAACTTTCTCTTCGTTCAAAATCGTTCACACTTTCTCAAAACCTAATACTTGAGGTAATTATTTTTCCTTGAATCAAATATCTCAGAATCACCAATTCACTATAGTAAAACTTATATGAAGAATCTCTTTATCTGATTCACACGGTTTCTATCATAACAATTCGTTGTTGCGACATTTATTTTCGATCTTCGCTACAACGCTGCATTTTGTCCGATGGATACAATCAATATTTTGTTTTACTAATTTTAAGGTATAATTGATGTTGATTTTAAACTTTTCAGATATAATTATCATGAATTTATAATTTGTTTCTAATTTACATGATATTGTTTAGAATGTTTAGAAGAACCTGATTCCAAAGTTACTAGACAAAGTTTGGATAGATAGTTTAGTTATACACTTGTATAGTGCAAGCATTTAATGTTTTCATGTTATTTTATAAGTTTTTTTATTAGACTATCATGGATGGAAATAAGTTGTAGGTGAAAACAACTTAAGAAATAAGTTGTTTCACTAGTCTCACTATTGTTTATGATAGTAGATAAACTCCAATAAGTCAATTCAAATGACAAACCGACCCTAAATTAGTAAGTATAAATATACAAATTTTCTTAATTTTTGTAAGAAGAAATTAAGCTTGATTTACTAATAGCACTACCAATTATGCCTATGACATGAACTGAACTTGATTGAAATTTGAACGTGCTTGTTTGGCTTTGTTTGTGTCTTAAAACTTCTACAAAACTTGTTAATATGTTGGCTAAATAAACTTGGTGTGTATACTTTCAGCAACAAATAGGATGGATGTTTTGTGTTCTTTGTTATTGTCTAGTTAAGCGAAACGTAACCATGTCTAATTTTCTTTTCATTATAAATGCAGAGAAGATTCAAGGTTGAAGTTGTAATTTCTTTGATTGCTACAAAGAATACAAAGAACACCAATGACTCTCATTTAAGATCTCCAACAAGGTATGATTGAGATTTGATGTTTGAAGTTATTTTCTAGTGTTGGCCTTAAGCTTGATGAATTTTTTGAATCCGAGACGCGTTTCTTGTATCGCGCAATAAAATATGCAACTTGAAGTTTTTTTCTAGTGTTGGCCTTAAGCTTAATGAATTTTTGAATCCGAGACGCGGTTCTTATATCGCGCAATAAAATATGCAGCTCTCATGTCAATAACAGGGCAGCAACCCCCCAACTACCTTTATCTTCATCACTAAGTCATATTTTATACACTAACTTTGCTCCTTCTCACAAGCATTGTAATTACTTCATCCTCTATGCTTGTTAGATTTGAAAGTAGAAATAAAATATGAAGATAACAAATAAACATTCATTATTGTTAGTAACAAGAGATATGTCTTCTTGTTTTACAAAGTCTTTTTTACTTGATCCATTTCTGCATCTTTTGACTGATTCGTGGCTCTGAGTTAAACTAATCATAATGAATAGTCTATGAAATGCGACTATTGTTTCATTATTTTTTGAGGAAGCTTGAGTTTCTTTTACTATTGGAGAATTTATGTGTAGTGTAGTTCAAAATCTACACATATTTACACAAGTGTAACGAAGGATGAAGAAATAGTCATATGATTGGTAAATAATTCATAATCTGATTGTAGATTGATAATGATTTTCTCCATACTTTAATTTGCTATAGATTCTAGTATATATACCAAAATTTATTAAGATTTTCTACAAAATCATTAACGATATTTTTTATATGTGTTATTAGTTTTGTTTGCATGAAACTTTCATAATAATTAGATTCTATCACATTTGCTCTTGCAAGTATAGATTTTCTCACAATCTATGTAAAAATATTTTGGAACTCAACAAATCTTAATGAAGATATTCCAAAGTTAAACTTGAGTACTTAATGGCCTCCTTATCACTATTTGTTAGACTATCATTGTTTATTGGTTTCTCAAAATTATCATTGTTTATTGGTTTCTCAAAATTGTCCTAATGAATAGTTTAGTTAATGCCATATATAAACCCACATCATACCATGCCTATAACTTGATTCAGTTTAGATCTCATGATTTACATCGGAGATAAGACCATGCTCCACACATAGGAATTGTTGTTATGAATATTCCTATATCAATACAAAAAGATTCCAGTTTCATTTAAGTTGTGCTTCCTTATTAACCTTACAATCAACCATCAACCAATCATTCAACATTTTTGCTTATTTGCTATCATATTTTTAACTGCATGTTGGTGAATTTTCTAGATATCTTAATATGACAATCCGAGGTAGAGGAACTAGACGAAATCAAGGGAGTGGTCGTAATCAACTTCACCCTTCACCTTTGCGAGGTATATTAGTAGGACCAGATTCGATTCTTTAATACAATTCATGTGTTTTGTTGCAAATTGATTTGCTCCACGACTATTGAGGTAATATTAATGTTTATGTTGGTATTCATGTTTTTTTTAATTGTGGATCCTAGATCCGCTCCAAGCGTCCATTACGAAACAATATTTACTCTATCCAATTGGTACCTTGTATGAGATTTTTGCTTATTTGAAGGAATAAAAACTCCAACTTTATTTCGAAATAACATTTACTCATGCAGTACTAGAAAATTGCCATATACCAAATAGTAACACCAAAAACTAAGTCGTAGGAATAATTGTGATTTACCCACAAATATTTTAGTAGGTCATTGGTATATACATCATATATAGAAAAAATACTTAAAAAAATATTAAATACCGTAACCAGGGTTCGAATCCGAGAATTTATAGTTTATTACCAATTTGGCAAAAGATTAATTTAATTTTATTAACTATAAGTAAAATTAAAATAAATACTATTACATTTTTATGCAAAACAATATACACATTTTAATTTGTTTGATCAAATTTAATTTAGAGTTTAAATAAATACTATTACAAAAATATATCAAATTTTTTTATTAATATTTAAATTAATTTTTAAGAAAATCAATATCTTTAATACTTATTTTTAAGATAATTTTTAATTTTTAATTAAAATATTATAATATGAAAATGGTTAAAATATTTTTTTTTAAAATATATAAAACATTTCAATAAAAATATATATAATTAGTTTAGACGTTGCTTGTAAAAAAAACTAAACTAAACTAAACTAAAAATAAATAAAAAAGTTGTTTATAAAAAAAAAACATAAAAAATCCCTCCTGGTAAACTTTTTTTCAAAAGAATCAGTGGGAAATCTAGCACTCAAAACTAACGCTAAACTTTTCAATAACCTAACTCTAACCTAAAATTTTATGAGACTGCAGTTTCTCTTCAATTAATAATTGTCGTCTCTTCTCGATTTCACCCGCTGACATCTCTTTTTCTCATCTTTTGTTTTTGCAAGGTATCAAATTTTGAAGGTATATTCTTTATCAATTTAACTTAATTTTACCATATCTTGTCTTCCATCAGTGACTATGTAACATTGAGCTAGCTATTCCGCCGAAGAGTCCGAATCGAGATAACAAATATTGTCTTCTTCGATGACTCGTCAACAATACTCTTACAGATTTCTGTTACTCTTCCAAACTTTGATTGGACAATTTCCTGAAAATTTTGATTTTGGGAAATTATTAAATTGGTCAATTTGTTCTTTGTTATTACATATGGATATAATTCAATTCACTTTTGAGTCATTCTTGCAACTTCCATGTATGCAAAATGTGGTAGCAAGAGACATGCTCGATGGAATGCCAAAGAGAAACATTGCTATGTGGTTTGATCCTTGCATTTGTTATTTTCAATATGTGCAGTTTATGTCATTACAATAGTACAATAATTTTTTGCAAAATGACAAAAATTTGATGTGTAAGTCTCCTTTCCCTTTGACTAATAAATAATATTGGTGTTTTAAACAATACAAACATTATTCGACCATCGATATAGGTGTATTAGGTTATACCTACGAAATACAACCTTTACCTACGAAATATGGTTGTCACTATATGTCAAGTTTCTTGTAGTGATGTCTATCAGAGTCTTCGGTGGAGAAGAAATCTTTTCTTTTCTCTCCTGTTAGATTGTCAAATCCTAGCAACACCATAAAATACTAATCTTGATGCGCAACTCAAGAACTTCTATAACATCAATGGTAAATAAAATTCCTTTATGATATATCTCACTTTCTCTAAGAACTGAGAAGCAGTCAACCCAAGTAATCTTGTTAGAGGTTGAAGGTGAATGCATATTCAATCTAATTGTGATTTTATGTATTTAGATAGCTAAAACTCTATTGTTAAAGAATCTAAAAATTATGATGTTATCAAACACTTAAAAAATGAGAACTAAGAGAGTAAAAATACCCATTTCATTCATGTTAAGTGGAGTGATTACGAATAGACTTAAATGAGAAAGTGATTTGAATCAAGAACTAACAACTCAGAATTTGAAACTTTGATTCGAATAAGTGATTCGAGTCAAGGAAATTACTTATTTGAATCATGCTGATGGAACTGAAATCTTGATTTTGAAATGAATGTTTTATTCGAAACAACCTTTAGCTTGATTCAAATCAACCTTACTTCTGATGCGAGTCAAAGTATCTTGTGATTCGAATCACAACGACAATGTTAAATCCTATTTTTGTAATTCATTTATTTATTCGAGTCATGCATAATCTTTATTTGAATCATATTTAAAAAATTCATTATTTTAAGAAAAATGAAGTGTTTGATTGAATTTAAAGCTAGTATGATATGAACCATTTTGACTTGAACCATTTTTCCTTGAAAAATGAAGTGTTTGATTGTGTCTAAAATTAGTATAATTTTGTTTCTTGACCAAGATAATTGACTAATTTATCTTGAACCACTTTGCAACGACTTTTACCTAAGGGTTCAATTAATGTATGCAAAACAACATTTAATGTATTACAATTTGTTGTAAGATAATTGACTAATTTATCTTGAACCATTTTTCCTTTATTGAATGTATGCAAAACATGATTTAATGCAAAACAACATTTAATGTATTACAATTTGTTGTACGATATGCGCAAAATCTAGTTTAGAGGAGATTCAATTAATAAAACAATAAATGATACACGAGACAAGCATTAAATCAAAAACCCTAGAAGAAAAAGAAATTTCAGTCTCTCCTCTTTTTGATGCTTGGCAAATTGAAAACTTTCATTAAAGTTGAGCCTCATTAAGAATTAAGTAAAGTGTGATCAAGGGTTTCCATTGCCCCTTTGAAATATTGCACCCTGTCAAATTTGCATAAAATGACATAAATCGACACATCAAACTCATTACAACTTCTCTCCCTTTGACAAGATCAAAAAGAGATACATGGAAATGGAGTCCAAGTTTATAAATCTAACAAACAGATAAAATTATCTAGAGAAAATTCAGTTAAACATTGGCTAAAGAAAGTTATACGCAAAATCATAAGATTATATCATAGATGAATTACGTCATTAGACATGTCAACTTCAACAAATAGCATAATAACGACTTGAATTACTAAGCAAGAAAACAAAATGATTACAACACATAAAACTACATAGAAGAGGGATAAATAATGCATGAGCATAACAATCAATGATCTCAACATGCACATAAACACGAATTGCATTTAAAATTTCTTAAATGCACAAAAACATCATAAAATAGTTTCAAAAATTGGATGAATAAGCATCATATCATACACATATATTATCACATATGAGATAGAACAACTAAAGAATCAAATAGTGAAAATATAAGTTTGGAGAGATCATGCCAATAGCCTTGATAAAAAACAACTTGATACATAAGGAATCATTAGTGAACAATAAAATATTTAGTAAAATTTAAATAATGAATAGACTAAATATTTATTCAAAACATGATGGATAAACGATCCTTAGTTTCTTGCGATTTTTATGAAAAGATTTTACGGACAATAATTTTGTAAAAATATCATTAAGCTAAAATTTGATGTCCATATATTCAAAAATGACATCCCTTTTTCATTATGATTCTTAATGAAACGGTGCCTAATTCCAATATGTTTAATGCGTGAATGTAGACTCATATTCTTAGTGTTATTGCACTTAATCAGAACGCAATAGAGTTTTAAGTCATAATCTAATGGTTGTTCTTTTAGCCATAAGACTTGTGCACAAAAGTTAGTTACATAATCAGCCTCACTAGTAGAAAGTGTTAAACACGTGACTCCGCATACAATAGGGGTAAATTGTAGGGGTTTTAAAAATGAAAATTTAAAATAAAATTGTTTTCTAAATTAGAGTTTATAAACATTTTAAATAAAACGTTTGAATAATGCAGCGAAAAATCAGAGTAAAAAAATATACGGAAAGTAAAAGAGATAAGGGAAACGAGATGACACCGAGATTTATAGAGGTTCGGTCCAAAAGAAGTGACCTACTATTCTCCCCAGGACTTGATCTTGAGAGTATCAAATAATACTTATGAGCTTTTAGTAGGTTAAGCTTGTGAACCCTCGTATACAAAGAAAATGAAGTTTCAAGTTTACTTCCAACCATAAAATGAACATTGGATTGAATCAGTTAGTCTTCCTTACAAACACAAATAAAGTTTTGAGGGTTTAGTCCTCAAGCTAAACCAAGATTTTATACAAAATTATCTCGAACCAATGTGGAGTTTTGAACTGACTATCCTCTGAACTGATTTAGGGTTTTACACTGGCTGACCATGAACCAAACCGAGATGTTACACCAAGTTGATCTTGAATAAAGCTGAGCTTTTACACTAGGTTGAGCCCAAGAACCAATAAGAAGATTTTTCACTAGTTATTTTCAAGAATCCAAAAAGAGAATTTTTCATTAAGTGGCTCAACTCGCGAACAAAACAGTGACTTAATACTAAATCTCCCAGACAAGCTTTTATAATGTTTAGCTTTGAGCCAAAAAAACTTCCTAAGGAAAAGATGTTTACTCAACAAAAATAACTCTCGTCGAATTTACAATGTTACCCTTTCCAAAATAAGTTTCCTCATTTAAACACAAGGACTTTCTTAAAGCGCTATGGCTAAATAAATGTGAGAAAAGTAAAAAAAATATTTTAGAGAGAGAAAGAGAGTAAGAAAGGTAAGTTAGCTCACATTTCAATGTGTGAAAAAGTGAATTGAGGGTCCTCTATTTATAGGCTAAAGGTTGGTACTAAAAAGGAAACAATCCATGTGCAAAATTTATTGTCCAATCGATTGGATCTTTATTCCAATTGATTGGTGACCTAAATAATCAATTTCTTTTGCCCATTTTTGAAATATTTGATAGAGAGTCATTACCCTTCATTAAGACATTATCATAATCAATTATGGACTCAATTATCCATTATTAAGTCGATTGGTAATATGCTCCAATCAATTGGATAGTGTAACACCTCAAAATTTGCCCTCCTCTCTTGGGACTAGCTTAACATATGGCATATCATTTTGTAGGTCATTAGGCATTGCATAATTGCATATCATGTGGCAACATTGTGCAAGTCATCCTCCTAGATCTTGGAATGAAGATAAGAGGTTGGGATTCAAGCCTGAGGGTTTGTGGACTGGATCACTAATCATCTGAGGATGTGTGGTACAAGTTAGGGTTTCATGTTCTTCAAGGAGATTGAGCTTGATCTTGGTTGGAATGTTACATCATCATCATCATGGTCTTGATATCATTCAAGTGCTTGATCAGATACCTTGGGATTAGGGTTTTGACCACTGGTCAACCCTAATCAGCTTAATCAGTTGCATTGGGCCAATCAGGGCATGGCAAGGAGATGGGGTCTACAATGGATATGGGGATCATCATGTGATTATATTGAGCTTATGGAAGCTAGGGTTTCATCCTTGAGCCATTTCATCAGGAGTTTGAGGCTTAACTTGATCAGTGCACAGCCAAATTCATCTATCAATCAGAAAAGTCAACTGTGGTCAACTGTGTTTGATTTTGATGGATTTGGAGGTGGGAGAGAGTTGGATACACTTCATTCATGTTGAAACAAGGTTCATTTGACATTTCAAACATCAAGAATGAAGAAAATAAAGTCAGGAGAAAAGTTTCCAAAAATAGCAAGTGACTTGTAATGAAAGTTTCCAAAAATGGAAAGTTTTTCACCACAAAATTACATGTCCAAAAATGCTTCAAATGAAATTTTGTTCAACATGAAAGTTGTAGATCTTGCCCTCACCTTTCCAAAAAGTCCAAGAACTTGAATTTCTCATGTGTGGTTAGCAAGATATGGTCCAATCATTTTCCAAAAATGCCTAAATTCAAAGTGGCATAACTTTCACATGGAATGGCCAATTTGGTTGATTTTCCTTTGAGCAAACCCCATTTCACATGTACTTTCATGATGCATGGTCAAAATTCATCAAAAATAAGCATGGCAAAAGGTCATTTTTCAAGTGAATTCATTTGTATTTTTGGTGTGAAATGGTGAATTTGAGAATTATATGGTTTTTGCACACAAGACCAATTCTAACACATTCCAAATGGCAAATATGACTTGTGGGAACTGTCATTTTACTGTTACATTGCATAATTTGGAAAAGGCATTTTTGACATAACACTTGAAATTGCATTTTCACTAATACATGTCATTTTTGCTAATTGTGATTAAGAGATGGATTAGGCATTGGTATAAAGGCTTAAGCATAACAGAAAATCATAATCACATTCACATTTCTCAAGATCTAACAAACTTTTTCATCCAAAACCTCTCAATTCTCCAAAATTTCTTCACACTTTTTTTCATCATTTCACATTGAAATCTTCATCAATCTTGCTGATTCTTGTTGGATCCATCACACACCAAGGCTTGTGCACGACTGTTTTGCAAAATCGAGGCAAGAACATGGGAGGATTTGGACTTTTGGAAACTCACACATCCATGGCATTTTGATGATTCTCGAAGCTGAAGCATCATTGAGCTAAAGCACCTTTTCCAATCAACTTCCATAGCCTCAATCTTCATCTGTTTTGGAGTTTTGCACGAGGAAACACAAGGATCAACGTCTGCCATCATCATAAGGTAATTTTTCGAATTCCTTCATTGCATGAACTATGATATGGCTTTTGTAGATCTCTCAATGTAGAACAGCATGATAATTGTGGTTTTTGATTTGGTTGAATATAGAGAGAGAAATCGCGAATTGAAGTGTGATGTGTAAACCTTTTCTTGCTCGATCCGGTTGATATGTTGATAGTTAGGTTAAATGCTTTTCATATTCGTGATGTACGTGATTCACCGGTCATTTTGATGTATGGTACGATGAATTTGGTTGAGATCTTCGCATGTCCAATTTCTGGAAATTTGTTTGTTGAGGATGATGATGAAACGCGCGTTTGATCCATTTCTTTCATTTCCTTGTTTGAATTTGTGTTTCCCTCCGAATCTGGCCAATTGGAGCGTGCCAACGTTTAAATGAGCACGACGTCGTTTTGGTCGTGTTGCTCCAAATTACGAATTTGCCATTTTCCATTATTATTTGTTTTATTTCTTATTTCTTTTTCATTTTCCACTTCACTTTGACACATGAACTTAAAAAATCCATATCTAATTCATTTTTTGTCCAAAATTTGTGAGGTTTTTTTCACCATGCTCCTTATGATGTGTAGATTTTAATGATGATTTTTAATATTTTTGTGCACATGTGGAAAATAAAAATGCTTAGGGATTGTTTGGATGTATGCAATTTGTACATGTCTTGCCTTTTCACTCATGAAATGATGATGTTTCCAAATAAATTGATGAAATTTTTTGTGCTTATTCTGGACTCCTTGCTGGTGATTTTGATATGTGGTTTTCACTTTTTGGATCCCTGGTTGATGAGATATGAATTTTTGATTAAAGGTGTGACAATTTGTGTCACACCAAGCATTGTGAACTTCATGATTTTATTTGAGGTGCTTGTGAACATTGGATTGAGCCAAAATTTTGCATGATTGAGCATATGTATGTTGAGAACACATGGGAATTTTTCTGGATTTATTGATGGCATTTCCTAATTGATTGGAATTTTCCCCTATGTTTGGTCATTTTGTGATTTTTTGTGACACATGTTGGCATTTGCTTTGTGAAATTCTGGTCATTAATTGGATGAGTGTGAAATTTGGTATGAGCATTCTAGACACATTATAGGTCATTTTGGTTTTGATACCATTCATTTATCATATTTTATTTCTGTTTTATGATTATTCGAAGATGATGTTTGTTTTGATGCCTTGTGTTGGCTTGCTTGAACTTGTCTGAACTTTATGAATTTAATTTCCATACTTCCATTGATCCAAATGAGCTGAAAATTGATATGCTAATCATTGAATGTGTTCTGTTTAGTTTGGAATTTTTGTGGAATTTATTGAGCTGTTTTGATATTGATTTGATGGTGATTATTCTGTTTGCTCATATGTGGTTCACAATTGCACACTTGGACTTAATTTGTATATGAAATGGATTTGGTGCATAGTTTTGGTGTGAGACCAATTGGATTCTCTTCTGGAGTGATAAATCTTGATTTTGATTAATTTTCACTTGCTGTTTTGGATTTTTCATCTCCTTTGGACCCTAGGCTTGGCCTAGTGGTCTTGTTTCTCACTTTTGAATTGTGTTTCAGGTTGAGATGCAAATGCTTTAAGGAGAAAAATGCAAGTTGATTAAATTGAGTTTGGTTGCTTGTTGTAAACTAACTTGGTTTATTTTGTAGGATGCTTGGCTCACTTGAGTTGATTGTGCTTTGCACATTGCATTGTTTTTGTACATTGTCTGTTGATTCTTAACTTGTCTGTTTTGATTGTGTGATTGGTATACTGACTGTGCTTGATTGATTCCAGGTACCATAGTCGCTTTAGTTCTTTAAGAACTTGTTGTGCTGCTGTTTGGTTGTATAAACCGGTTGAGGTAGACTCTCTTGTCTCCATGTAGTCTGGAAGACCTGGCTTGTTATTTAGCCAGGCAACTGTCTGAAGTCCTCCTTAAGAGGCGATGTTTGTGATTGTTTAACTTTGTCCCCAAGCAGGTAAAGACCTCTATGAGGCAATTGGCGGAACCCAAGGGATGTGCAATCCATCCCCCGCTATTCTGTTGAGTCATCCCTCTGCTCACACCACTGTGTTGATGCATTGGGACATTAACCCAAGATCTTGTACATTTGTACCGTCGAGTCAGAGTCTTGAGTGTAGAAGGGTTCCTCCATTCTGAACCCACGCTCCTTTGTCTGAAGCTCTCCCTGGCCAGGGATAAGAGCTGTGAAGTCTAATCTTCACTCACCTTTCATCTGCTTCACCCTGACTCTCAATGTCAGGGTTAAGAGCGAACACTACCCTGTCCAGTTGACTTGCCTCGGCAGTCCACCCTTGTTTGAGCCTCACTTGACTGGATATAGTGTGTGCTATGTGAATGTTTGCTTTATTTTGATTGAGCATGTGTGTTTTGTGTTTCCTGGTTAGGATTAGCTTGCTGTTGAGCAAGTTAGGATAGGAACCATAACATAGGGCAATGATGCATGATAACACTAGGCTCGAGTGCAGCTCCCTAGTAGTGTGTCTCCCTTTGTATCTGGTTAGAATTTCTTTCCCGTTCAGGGGAACTACGTCGCCCTGATCCTCATACCAGATGAGGTACGTAGGCAGGAGTCCGTGCGAGGTCTCTCCGGGCACTTTTTTTCTTTTTTGAGTGTGTTTGCTTGTTAACCCTCTTGTGTGTCAGGATATGGATGTAAGCCCAGCGATTGGCTGTCTGTATCCTGAGTGTGTTTGTTTGGTTCGGAAGCCGATGTAAGTCCAACGATTGGCGTTCGGGTTCCAGGTTTGCCTGTGTTTGTGTGTGTCTTGTTTGGCGTGCGTGAGCCGAACTACGGTAGCTCTGATTCTCGTTCCAGACGAGATACGTAGGCATAGGACGCGATGTCCTAGCGAGCCCTCTTCCTCTTATCCCATCTGTGTTGTCTTCAGTGCGTGTGTGTGATGTTTGTTTTAGCAACCTATTCTTTCTTTAGAGTGTGGATCCCGTCGAGTACGACGGACGTGAGGGGTGCTAATACCTTCCCCTTGCGTAACCGACTCCCGATCCCATCTCTTTGGTCGCGAGACCATGCTTTTCCCAGGTTTACTCTGAGCGTTTCCTTTCCCTCTTTGGGATAAATAACGCACGGTGGTGGCTCTGTGTTGTTTTTGTTTCAGCCCGCCGGTTGTTTTTCGCGGATGTGACAGCTGGCGACTCTGCTGGGGACATGAAAGTTGACCTGTGCTGGTCCATCTTCCCTAAGCGAGTCTTTCCTAGCGTTCTAGGATAGTTTAGGTTGCTTGTGCCGCTTTATTTATTGCATTTATTATTCTGACTGTGTATATATTTTCATAAATATTTGCATGCATCATACTATCGTGTTGTCGTCCTCTGTGCAGGTGGTTCCTCTGTTTGGGGTGGGTGTTTTGAGTGGGGCTAAAACCCAGGCCCGAGTATACACCTAGGATTAGTGTGGTCTCACGTTCCTCATTTGCTTTATCAGCATATTGTTGCAACGTGACATACCACAAGCCGGACGAGGTTCATTTGATAGTGCCCTTCCTCTGTGGAGTATCCACTTTGGTTGTGTCACTTCATCTGAACTATTGACTTCGGTGACCGATCATTTCCCGGATCTTTGGTTTAGACGATCTCAGGAGAGCTACAATGGCACACCCGAAAGGGCAAACCCATTGAGTATCTCTGCCCGATTGTCGAGACTATTATCCGCCTTAGGATGACCTGATTAGAATTTACCTGTGAGGGGAGGGTGATTCTTACAGATGCATGTCCAGATGGTGACTTTGATGGTGACTATTGGTTCCGTTGATCAGAGTCCTATTTATAAGTCGGATTTATGGCCATTTATTTCTGAGACGCCGAAGTGCTGTCCGGGTTATTTATCAGTGGGGATCCGTTTATTTCAGGATTCCCCGGGCCGATTCGGAGGATTGAGGTTATCTGCTCAGAGATTGTCTGGTGATGATGATGGTGTATCTTTCAGTTCCGTTTATTTCGGAACCCTTAAGGTGGATTTGTGGTTACATATTCCCTCAGAGGGTTGTGATCGGTTCAGAAGTCAGGGTTGTGATTCAGTGCAACAGATGATCAGATGACTTGGAGGATGGCAATGCATTGCATTCATTCATCAGCGTCATTCATATTCTGCATTTATCTGCATCTAACACATGTTTATCCATATGCAGGGACATTTTGATCGAGATCCTGGTTGAGAGACTTTCTGCTCAGATATGAGGCCCGGTTTGAAAGATGATGTTGCCTACAGTTTCTTCAACCCAGAGATTGACGAGTTGAGAGATATGATAGCATTGATTACACCCGACCATGTGGGGATGTTCAGAGAGGCATACGGTGGTATCCTGAAGATGGTTTTCAGACTCACTGACAGTGACAGAAGCGCCATTCATACTCTTCTTCAGTTCTATGACCCGGGTCTGAGATGTTTTGTGTTCCCGGACTACTTGTTGGGGCCTCTGATGGAGGATTATGCCAGCATTTTGGGTATTCCGATCCGAGATCAGATTCCTTTCTGTGCTATTAGGAGAGAGCCTGATGTCCTTGGGATTTCTCGTGCTCTTTATTTGAGTCCGGAGATGACCAAGGAGGGTTTGAAGGAGAAAGGAAAATTACCTGGATTTCATTTGAGTTTCTTGGAGGCTAAGGCCAAGGAACATGCTGTTGCGGGTAATTGGAAGACGGTTTGTGCTTTGATTGTTGTAAGCATTTATGGGGTTATTTTGTTTCCTAATCAGAAGAGCTTTGTCGACCATAATGCTATCAGATTGTTCATACAGAGGAACCCTATTCCTACTCTGATCGGAGACGTCTATTATTCGGTTCATAACAGGAATGAGAAGCGGCGTGGTGGTCTGATCCGATGTTGTGCTCAGATGCTATTCAGGTGGTTTATGGGGTATTTGCCTTCCCGAGGTGTTTTTGCTTCTCTTGATCCTACGGTCAAGTGGTCGGTCAGATTGATGGGTTTGCGGGCTGCTGATATAGCATGGACTCATAATGGTTTGGCTGGACAGAATTTTATATATAGCTGTGGGGATTTTCCCAATGTGCCTCTTATAGGAGTTCAGGGCTGCATTAATTACAACCCAACGCTTCTTAGGAGACAGATGGGGTTCGCTATGGGAGTTCCTCCCCTTGAGTGTGAGACTCAGGAGTCCTTTTACTTCCCGGTTGAGGGTAATCAGGCCAATCTGATGCAGGTGTCTGGGTCATGGCGTAACATTCAAAGAAAGGGCAAGGTTCCGTTTGGCAAGGTCAACAGCCGGTATTTTCCTCTATTCGATGATTGGCTTCGGAAGAGGATTGAGATCACACATCTACCATTTCCGGGAGGTGATCCTTGGTGTCCTATGATCGAGGGGCCGCGTTCTTCGGTCAGTATGGAAGAATTCCTCGAGATGAAGAGAGCCAGAGATCAGTTGCTTGCGGAGAAATCTGAATTGGAGATGAGTGTTGCTCGGATTCAGACGGCCAACCAGGAGATCAGAGTGAAGATGGAAGATCAAGACAAGCGACATGCCTTGGAAGCAAAGCGCTTTGAGATGGATACTGCCTATTATGGGAAGGTCAGTCAGGCTTTGGCATCTTCAACAAAAGAGCACGACATCACCAAAGAGAGATTGGCTAGAGCTTCAAAGGTCATTGAGGATCAGAAGAGGAGGCAAATTCTCGTGAGGGATCAGAGGGACGACAGAGCCAGAGTCCTTGCTGCAGAATGGGAAGCGGAGAAAGTAAAGATCATCGCCGAGAGAGATCATTACTTCAGGCAGATGAAGATTCACTAGAAAGAGGTGGGGAGATTACAGCAGGAGAACACCGAGCTCAGGTTCGCCGCAGAGTTCGCGAAGATGGTTGATGAGATAGGGCCATCTGTGGGACCCTTATCAGGATAGCCTGTATTGTTTGTGTTGGATTACCGTCAGGCTTGTTGACGGAATTCATTTTGCTTGTATTTCTTTCCCGATTTTGGAGGTTTATGTCTGATTTGATGTATGACTATGGCACTTATTGTGCATTTTGTTATGTGATGATTATTTTCATTCAGTGATTGATCTTCAAGCTTTAGTTGCTTTACTGTATGCACTCACACAAGCACACACATGGTTCGGGTGTATTTTGCTAAATCATATATCTCTAATCTGTATGATAGAATCAAATGATGAATGTCAGAATATTGCTGCCGGATTATTGTTTGTCTCGATGAAGCCAGGATCGAGAGACAAAGTGTTCCTCCTGTGGATAAACAATGCATTCATGCATGATCATAATAACTTGTGTTTTATTTTGCAGGTATCGGTTCTAACGTGCTTGATTGTTTCAGGAATCATTGCTCGTGCTTGCAGAACTGTACCTTTGCACTCAACCCGTCCGCACAGATACTTCACGCGACGCAATACTCCCAGACTGATGGATCTCCCAAATTCTGATATCCTCGAGTTGAAGGACAAGATGACCGAGCTGATCAACATCATGCAAGGTTTTGCAGTTGGTCAGAAGGCTCTAGCTGATAAAGTTGAGAAGCTCGAGCGGGCTTCAGCGGCAAACAGTGGTGTGAACCTGGATGGTGTCTCCAACCAGGGGCTGGGTGGTTCCGGAGACGGTGGAAAGAGGACAACAGTAGGTATAGTGAACAATGTCGCTGGTTTTGGTACTGCGGGTGGTCAACCGGGTCAGAACATGAAGGACAGTCTGTTCCCGCCTTTCTTCGGTGTTGATGACGACAGAGAGGAAGACAGAGAGGCCGATCAGTTCTCGATGCACAACGAACCTTTTGGACAATACGGTGCCCCACCCCAGAACAAAGAGATTCAGCTGCTGGCTGAGAAGATTCGAGCTTTGGAGAGCTATGCCACTCCTGGGGTGGTCAATATGTCAAACATGGGGCTGGTAGAGGGGATTGTGATTCCGCAGAAGTTTAAAGCGCCCACGTTTGATCGGTATAATGGGAGTTCCTGCCCCGAAACTCATCTGCAAGCGTTTGTCCGTAAGATCTCTGCATACACCATGGACCAAAAGCTGTGGATGTATTTCTTCCAGGACAGTCTGTCCGGAGGCTCACTGGAGTGGTACACCAAGCTCAAGTCCTCAGATATCAAGAATTAGCAAGATCTTGGGGACGCATTCTTTAAACAATATCAGTTCAATGCTGATATGGCTCCGAGTCGTACCCAGCTGCAGGGTATGTCTCAGAAAAATAATGAGGGGTTTAAAGAATACGCTCAGAGGTGGAGGGAGTTGGCTGCCAGAGTGCAACCTCCTCTTGTTGACAGAGAGATGTCTGATCTCTTTATGGGGACTTTGCAAGGGGCTTATGCTGAGAGGATGGTTGGTTGTCCGGTGACCAACTTTTCAGACATAGTAGTGGCTGGGGAAAGGATTGAGAGCTGGTTGAAGCTCGGGAAGATTCAGGGTAATGCTTCTTCTTCAGGGTCGAAAAAGCCTTTTGGGAATGGTCAGAGGAAGAAGGAAGGTGATACCAGCGCTGTGTACACTCAGAGGGGACCCAGTAAGGATCGTTACTTCCAGCACACTGCTGCGGTAACTATTCCTGCTGATAATCAGCAACAGCAGCAACAGCAGCAACCCCAACAACAAAGACAACCATTTCAACAGAGGCCTCAGAGGGCTGGTTATCAGGTACGGGGGAGAATGAATGATAGGCAGTTCGACAGGCCGCCTGTGACTTATTCTTTTCTGTTTAAAAAGTTGATGGACTTGGGGCTGGTACAGCTCAGGACTTTGGCACCTTTGCGACCTGATCAGAGGCCAGCCAATTATGATGAGAATGCAAAATGCGAATTCCACTCAGGTGCGCCTGGACACAACATAGAGAATTGCAAAGCTTTTAAGCACACAATTCAAGACCTGGTGGATTCGAAAGCTATCAACTTCGCACCATCTCCCAATGTCAATGCTAATCCCATGCCCACGCATGGTCAAAGGGGGGTGAATGCTATTTCGGAGGAAAGTAGGGTTGGGCTGTCTATTGTTGATCAGTTGAAGACTCCTCTGGCTGAAGTCAAGAGGCAGTTGTTGTTGAGTGGGGTCTACCCGGGCTGTAATGATGGTTGTGCTGAGTGCACTATGGTTCAGAATGGGTGTGAATTATTGAGGAGGACTGTCCAGGGTTTGATGGACGATGGGACTATTCTGATTGAGAAGGCTGATAGGGGGAGAGATGAGATCTCCACCATAACAATTTATTTTGACCCGGTGGATTTGTCAACTCTGGCGGAAGCGGCTTCAGTTACCATCACGGTACCTGGACCAATTCCATATGACAAAGATGACGCCGTGCCTTGGCATTATGGTGGAGAAGTGTACTGTAACGGTGAGAAGGTGGAAGACCAGACTGCAGGTGAAACCACCGTGTCAAAGGTGGATAATGCCGGTCCCAGCGGTTTCACTCGTAGTGGAATACTGTTTGCTCCAGATGCCTTGAGGGGAGGAGAAGGAGAAAAAGAGAAAAAAGAAAAGGCCGAGGCTTTAGCCAGGGCAAAAGGAAAAGCAGTGGTGAATAATGGTACTCCTGATGTGACACCGACGCCTGTGGGGTCGGAAGAGAAACTTGATGATGATGCAGAGGAATTCTTAAGGATCATCAAAAAGTCTGAGTACAAGTTGGTGGACCATCTGCAGCAAACTCCCTCCAAGATATCAATTCTGTCGTTGCTGTTAAGCTCTGAGGGGCACAGGGAGGCTTTATTGAAAATTTTGAAGAAAGCCTATGTTCCTCAAGAGATAATCATTAACCAGTTGGAGACGGTCGTGTCTAACGTTCATGCCAGCCATGGGCTGGGTTTCACCGATATGGACTTGACTGTGGATGGGAGAAATCATAACCGGGCTTTACACATAGCAATGGAATGTAAAGGGGTCGTGCTTTCGCATGTGCTGGTTGATACTGGCTCCTCATTGAATGTGTTGCCGAAGAAGGCTCTGGCTAAGCTGAATTGTGAAGGGCTGATTCTGACACCCACTGATTTGATAGTGCGGGCATTTGATGGGTCGAAGCGGGCTGTGTTTGGAGAGGTTGAGTTGCCAGTGAAGATAGGCCCAGAGGTGTTCAAGTCGACTTTCTATGTCATGGATATTCAGCCGGCATACAGTTGCCTGTTGGGTAGGCCATGGATCCATGCTGTTGGGGTAGTGACTTCGACTTTACACCAAAAGTTGAAGTATATATGGGAAGGACAGGTTGTCACTGTCTGCGGAGAGGAGGACATCTTTGTCAGCCACCTTTCATCTTTCAAATATGTTGAGATGGACGGCGAAATCTAGGAAACGCCGAGTCAAGCTTTCGAAACCGTTAAGGTGGAGAATGCTCTGTTTGCAAAGGAAGAAGAGAAACCGTCCATATCTTCATACAGACAGGCCGTCGAGGTGGTAAAGAATGGAGAGGCTCCTGGTTGGGGCAGGATGATGGATATCTCTGCAAAGAAAGACCGCTTCGGAGTGACATACCAGCCGGGCCGAGGCTCGGGACAAGGCAGAGGACGCCGTACGTCAGTCACCTTCACTAGTGCCGGAATGCTGGATCCGGACCACATCTGCATGATGAGTGATGAAGCTGATAGCGACTGTGAGATGGACCGATGGATAAAGCCGTGCTCACCAGGGATGGGAATCCAGAACTGGAAGGCTGAAAAGATCATCCGGGTCACTCTGCTGGAAGAGTAATATTTTTCCTGTTTTTGATTTTATTTGCATGAAAGCCATATGTGTTGCCCGACACGTAATGGTTCATTGTAAGGGCCACCTCATGTTTAAATTTGCAAGTTTGCATCATCAATAAAAGGATGTTTTTCAGTTAAAAGCGGTGTTCCCTGTTTTTCGTTTATTTTTGCAGTTTAAAAATAAAAACAAAATAAAAATGGCAATGTTTTCATTTTTCTTTTTCAATTTGTCTCGTTCCGGTTCTAAAGCAATGCATGAATCCACATTCATGCAGATGCGATCATTCTCCGGATCTCATTGATAACAATCCTGTTACACCCTTGTATGACTTCGACAATCCGATCTATCTTGCTGAAGAAGAAGACGAAGAAGATTGTGAACTGCCAGGGGAATTAGCCAGGTTGTTGAAACAAGAGGAGAAAGTGATTCAGCCGCATGAAGAGCAGATTGAGGTTGTGAATCTGGGTACCAACGAGGTCAAGAAAGAAGTGAAAATCGGGGCTGCTTTGGAGGAAAGTGTCAAGAGCAGAATGGTGGCATTGTTGAGAGAGTATGTCGACATCTTTGCCTGGTCTTATCAAGATATGCCAGGGTTGGATACCGATATCGTTGTGCACAAGCTACCGTTGCGAGCAGAATGTCCTCCAGTGAAGCAGAAGTTGCGCAGAACTCGACCTGATATGGCGATGAAAATCAAAGAAGAGGTGCAGAAGCAGTGGGATGCTGGTTTCCTTGCTGTCACTAATTATCCGCCGTGGGTTACGAACATTGTGCCAGTCCCGAAGAAAGATGGTAAAGTGAGAATGTGTGTGGACTACCGAGATCTGAATAGAGCTAGTCCGAAAGATGATTTTCCGCTACCTCACATCGACGTGTTAGTAGATAATACAGCTCAGTTCTCGGTGTTTTCCTTCATGGATGGCTTTTCTGGCTATAATCAAATTAAAATGTCGCCAGATGATATCGAGAAAACAACGTTCATTACACCGTGGGGTACCTTCTGTTACAAGGTGATGCCATTCGGTCTCAAGAACGCCGGTGCTACTTATCAGAGGGCCATGGTGACTTTGTTTCATGATATGATTCATCATGAAATTGAATGCTATGTTGATGACATGATAGCAAAGTCCCAAACAGAAGAGGGGCATTTGGTAGATCTGGCCAAGTTGTTCGACCGGCTGAGACAGTTCAGACTGAGGTTGAATCCGAATAAGTGCACGTTCGGAGTGCGGTCCGGTAAATTGATGGGGTTCATTGTAAGCGAAAAAGGAATCGAGGTTGATCCTGCGAAAGTAAAAGCAATAAGAGAAATGCCTGAACCGAGAACAGAGAAGGAGGTTCGTGGTTTCTTAGGTAGATTGAACTACATTTCACGGTTCATATCTCACCTAACCGCCACGTGTGAACCAATTTTCAAGTTGTTGAGAAAAGATCAAACGGTCAGGTGGAATAATGATTGCCAAGCGGCATTTGAAAAGATAAAAGAATATTTGCAGGAGCCTCCGATTCTGATGCCTCCTGTGGAGGGAAGACCGTTAATTCTGTACCTGACAGTCCTCGAGGGGTCTATGGGGTGTGTATTGGGGCAGCATGACGAGTCTGGTCGAAAAGAGCATGCCATATACTACCTTAGCAAAAAGTTTACCGACTGTGAAACGAGATATTCACTGCTCGAGAAAACTTGCTGTGCTTTGGTCTGGGCTGCTCGCCGACTAAGGCAGTATATGCTGGTTCATACCACTTTATTGATTTCCAAGATGGATCCAATCAAGTACATTTTCGAGAAGCCAACATTGACCGGACGGGTTGCGAGGTGGCAGATGATTTTGACAGAATATGATATACAGTATACCTCTCAGAAGGCGATTAAGGGGAGTGTATTGTCTGATTACCTCGCCCAGCAACCCATTGAGGATTATCAACCGATGAAGTTTGATTTCCCTGATGAGGACATCATGTTTCTCAAATCGAAAGATTGTGAGGAACCAATCCCGGAGGAGGGGCCCGACCCTGAATCCGAATGGATTATGATGTTTGATGGGGCCGTTAACGTGAATGGAAGCGGTGTTAGTGCTGTTTTGGTTACGCCGAAAGGATCCCATATTCCTTTTGCTGCCCGGCTAACATTTGAGTGCACCAACAACGTGGCTGAATACGAAGCTTGCATATTGGGGATTGAAGAGGCGATTGATTTGAGAATCAAGAACCTTGTCATATATGGAGATTCAGCTCTGGTTGTAAATCAGGTTAACGGAAAGTGGTATACGCATCAATCTCATTTAGTTCCATACCGGGATTATACGAGGAGATTGTTGACGTTTTTCACCAAGGTGAAGTTGCATCATGTGCCTAGAGAGGAGAATCCTTTGGCAGATGCTTTGGCTACTCTGGCTGCCTTGATTAAGGTGCAGTGGTGGAATCAGTTCCCCAGTGTGGAAGTAGGTCGTCTGGATAGACCAGCTTATGTGTTTGCTGTTGATACAGCACCTGATGATGAGAAGCCGTGGTATTATGATATCAAGCGCTATCTAGAGACGCAAGAGTATCCTGAAGGAGCATCTAAGAAAGACCGAAAGACTCTGCGGAGGTTGGCCATGGTGTTTTACCTGAACAAGGATGGGGTTTTGTACAAGAGAAATTTTGATTGGGTCTTGCTCAGATGTGTTGATGATAGAGAAGCGAGCCAATTGATGAAAGAGGTTCACGAAGGCTTGTTCGGTACCCATGCCAGTGGGAATACGATGGTAAAGAAGCTGCTGAGGGCAGGTTATTATTGGATGACAATGGAGGCCCAATGTTTCAATTTCGTGCGAAAGTGTCATAAATGCTAGATTTATGCTGATAAGGTGCACGTACCTCCGAATCCGTTGAGTTTGATGTCGTCTCCATGGCCGTTTGCTATGTGGGGCATTGATATGATTGGAAAGATTGAGCCTGCGGCTTCGAATGGGCATCGGTTCATATTAGTGGCTATTGATTACTTCACCAAGTGGGTAGAAGCAGCCTCTTATACGAATGTGACGAAGCAGGTCGTTGCCAGGTTTCTCAAGAGAGACATCATTTGCCGATATGGGGTTCCCGAAAGAATCATTACTGATAATGGTTCTAATTTGAACAATAAGATGATGGCAGAATTGTGCCGGGAATTCAAGATCGAGCATCACAATTCTTTTCCCTATCGTCCGAAGATGAATGGAGCGGTTGAGGCAGCCAATAAGAACATAAAGAAGATTGTGCAGAAAATGGTGGTAACCTATAAAGACTGGCATGAGATGTTGCCGTTTGCATTGCATGGGTATCGAACGTCGGTGCGTACGTCTACTGGGGCAACACCTTTCTCGTTGGTATATGGGATGGAAGTCGTGCTACCGGTTGAGGTTCAGATTCCCTCTTTGAGAGTCCTGATGGACGTGAAATTGCAAGAGGCTGAATGGGTAAGGACCCGGTACGAAGAGTTGAGCCTGATTGAGGAAAAGAGGCTGGCGGCCATCTGTCATGGGCAGTTATACCAGCAAAGGATGAAGCGTGCTTTTGACAAAAAGGTACGACCTCGGGTATATCATGTAGGTGATATGGTGCTGAAAAGGATCCTTCCTCCTCAAAACGATCGAAGGGGCAAATGGACACCTAATTATGAAGGTCCATTCGTGGTCAAGAAGGTTTTCTCTGGAGGAGCCTTGTTGTTAACGACCATGGATGGCGAGGATTTTCCATCCCCTGTGAATGCGGACGCAGTTAAAAAATACTTCGTATAAAGAGACCCGCTGGACGAAAAGAATAAAATAGTCCAGGCAAAAAAGGGCATCCCGGCGAACCAAAAAAAAAACAGAAAAGAAAGGTTCGGGCAAAAATTAGGGATAAAAGAAAAATTGTACACCCGGCAAGTCGAAAACCTGAAAAGGCGACTTGGGTAAAAAAGGGTATCCCGGTGGGCTGAAAACCCGAAAGGGCGGTCCAGGCAAAAGAGGGATTGAAACGAACAACTGCGTCTGGCATGATCGTTTGTGCTTTGGTTAAGGCATCATGGATAATACCCAGTAGGGATCAATCGGAATCGTCTTGTTCAGAAAGCAGAAGGCAAGGAGAGTCTGAGGACATATGGGGTGTAACCGAGTTGGAACTCGATGAGATCATGGTTTCACGTTGCCATTAGGATAGATTTTTCCTTTTGTGCGCAATTACCTCTTTTTAGGAATTGCTTCCTTTGTATCGCTCAATTTGAGCCACATTTTTCTAATCAATAAAATGCATATTCAGTCAAATAATTTTGTTTTTGTTTTTCATTACCGCTTTGATTGCAAAAACATCCAATTGTTTGTGATAAAGAATTTTGCATTTTAAGAAAAACAGGTCCCTTCCAATGCATGTTTATAAGATTGAAGGCTTGAAATCTTATTCGGAAGGTTGAGTGACCCAAGTGTTGAAATCTTGACACGCCTGGGGCACGGTTTTATCTAACGATCTGTTTTGCAGGTACTGTTAGATCTCTTCACTCACTTGCAGGTTGTGATGTGGAAGCTATTGACAAAACAAATCCCCATGGAGTCCGATCAGGGACGAATGAATAGAAGCATGGTGAAAGGACAGCGAGACGTACGACGATCCTTGAAATTAATCAAGAAGACTCTTCAAAGTCGGAAAATTGAAAAGTCTGTATAAATCCCAGGGGTTCGCTCTCCGTCGAGTACGAAGCGGTTGGGAATACAAGATGATGGAGTAGAAAAGGTCCAGACGAGTCGGAATGTATATCCCCAAGCAGAGTCGTGAGGACTAATTCCCCAGCAGATTCAAGGTCTGTGGCTTCCCTAGCAGGGTCATGATGGTTATCCCCAGCAGGTGTCAGATCAATGCTTTCCCAGTCGCCGGGCCTGAAGGTGGCTATTTCCCCAGCGGAAGTATCTGTGTGCGGTGGTTTCCCAAGCAGAGTCGGGATTGATATCCCCAGCTAGTCAAGACTGGTGTATCCCCACAGAGTGTTGGTGGTTCTATCCCCAGCAGTTTCCCGAGCGGATTGGGTGCAAAGGAAGGTTCTTCCCCAGCAAGGGTTGCCTTTTCCCAGCAGCAGTGTTATTCCCCAACAGGGCGGAATCGGGGTGTTGACGAGTTCCTCAGCAGAGTGTCTCGAGCTCCTCAGAAGAGTCCCTTGAGGGGGATGCCTTTTTATACATTCATCATGAAAAAATAGCATAGCATATTGCATAAATAAATCGCGTAGCATTTCTATAATTATGGAGCATTACGCAGAAAAATCAATCATGCATCATATTGCAAGCATGAGCTAGTCTCAGACCGTGGTTACTGTTTGAGAGGTGGCTGCCTGAGGGTGAAGGTGTTGCTCCGAGGAGTCTGATACCGTTTTTTTATCAATCGTACTTCCCCAGTAGTGCGATACTGGAGGAAACTTTCCCGTTGGACAGAGATGGGGATGTTACGCGATCAGCGCGACTCAAGTCGTGGTTACCGTTTGAGATTTAGTTTCGCCTAAGGGTGAAGGTGTTACTCTGCGGAGTTTAGCATCATGTCAGATCAGCAGTATTTCCCAGTAGTGCGATATTGAAGGAAATTTTTCTGTCGGACGGAGATGGAAATAAAATCAAAGGACGCTACGCGATCAGCGCGATAATCGGGGTTCAACCGGAGAAAAGGAAATGTTGAGGCATTTTCTGGAGATCGGGGTTCACATGGAGAAAGGGAAGTGTTGAGACATTTTCTGGAGATTGGGGTCCAAATAGAGATTGGAGTTGAAGATTAAATCCGGGATGAGGTCCTCAGGATTATCTTCTGTTCATGTGTCACCTTAGACTTGGGCTGAGGCCAATGGAAGTCGTTATGGGTGTCTTATGAATAAGAGATACACATGTTATCTTCCTTTTGTGAAGGTGTACCCTCTGATATGTCGCCCTCAGAGTGGTGTTTGGTGTTATTTCCGACATTGCCAGCGGAATTATCACAAGAAATTGGAGAACGGGGTTCAAACGGAGAAAGGGAAATGTTGAGGCATTTTCTGGAGAGCGGGGTTCAAATGGAGAAAGGGAAATGTTGAGGCATTTTCTGGAGAATGGGGTTCACAATGGCGATCGCAAGTTATCGTCAGGCGACTGGGGTTCAAATGGAGAATGGGGTTCATTATTTTGGCAAACAAGATGTCGGGGTTCAAATGCAATGATCCGGGATCATTTGTGCGAAGAAAATTTCGGGGTTCAAGAAAAAGAAAGGTAAAAAGAAGAGATAATAATCCCCAGCGGATGTGTGGTGTTCAGGCCATGGTTATCCCTGTGTTACCATTTATTTTGGTATCCGGGTCGATGTTGCTGTTCCGGTATTCAGGCCGACTTTCTCCGTTCCAGACGGATTTTTCTTTCAAGATTGCTTCTTTGCCGATTCTGACAGGCGTTGTTAATTATTTTCCCATCAGAGTGCAAATTGTTCGTCTGTTCTTGGTATTCAATCACTCTTCATCCTGATCATCTGAAAGCCGAGGCTATTCATATCGACAGGTTCACAGTGGATTGAATAGGGGCAGCTGTAACACCTCAAAATTTGCCCTCCTCTCTTGGGACTAGCTTAACATATGGCATATCATTTTGTAGGTCATTAGGCATTGCATAATTGCATATCATGTGGCAACATTGTGCAAGTCATCCTCCTAGATCTTGGAATGAAGATAAGAGGTTGGGATTCAAGCCTGAGGGTTTGTGGACTGGATCACTAATCATCTGAGGATGTGTGGTACAAGTTAGGGTTTCATGTTCTTCAAGGAGATTGAGCTTGATCTTGGTTGGAATGGTACATCATCATCATCATGGTCTTGATATCATTCAAGTGCTTGATCAGATGCCTTGGGATTAGGGTTTTGACCACTGGTCAACCCTAATCAGCTTAATCAGTTGCATTGGGCCAATCAGGGCATGGCAAGGAGATGGGGTCTACAATGGATATGGGGATCATCATGTGATTATATTGAGCTTATGGAAGCTAGGGTTTCATCCTTGAGCCATTTCATCAGGAGTTTGAGGCTCAACTTGATCAGTGCACAGCCAAATTCATCTATCAATCAGAAAAGTCAATTGTGGTCAACTGTGTTTGATTTTGATGGATTTGGAGGTGGGAGAGAGTTGGATACACTTCATTCATGTTGAAACAAGGTTCATTTGACATTTCAAACATCAAGAATGAAGAAAATAAAGTCAGGAGAAAAGTTTCCAAAAATAGCAAGTGACTTGTAATGAAAGTTTCCAAAAATGGAAAGTTTTTCACCACAAAATTACATGTCCAAAAATGCTTCAAATGAAATTTTGTTCAACATTAAAGTTGTAGATCTTGCCCTCACCTTTCCAAAAAGTCCAAGAACTTGAATTTCTCATGTGTGGTTAGCAAGATATGGTCCAATCATTTTCCAAAAATGCCTAAATTCAAAGTGGCATAACTTTCTCATGGAATGGCCAATTTGGTTGATTTTCCTTTGATCAAACCCCATTTCACATGTACTTTCATGATGCATGGTCAAAATTCATCAAAAATAAGCATGGCAAAAGGTCATTTTTCAAGTGAATTCATTTGTATTTTTGGTGTGAAATGGTGAATTTGAGAATTATATGGTTTTTGCACACAAGACCAATTCTAACACATTCCAAATGGCAAATATGACTTGTGGGAACTGTCATTTTACTGTTACATTGCATAATTTGGAAAAGGCATTTTTGACATAACACTTGAAATTGCATTTTCACTAATACATGTCATTTTTGCTAATTGTGATTAAGAGATGGATTAGGCATTGGTATAAAGGCTTAAGCATAACAGAAAATCATAATCACATTCACATTTCTCAAGATCTAACAAACTTTTTCATCCAAAACCTCTCAATTCTCCAAAATTTCTTCACACTTTTTTTCATCATTTCACATTGAAATCTTCATCAATCTTGCTGATTCTTGTTGGATCCATCACACACCAAGGCTTGTGCACGACTGTTTTGCAAAATCGAGGCAAGAACATGGGAGGATTTGGACTTTTGGAAACTCACACATCCATGGCATTTTGATGATTCTCGAAGCTGAAGCATCATTGAGCTAAAGCACCTTTTCCAATCAACTTCCATAGCCTCAATCTTCATCTGTTTTGGAGTTTTGCACGAGGAAACACAAGGATCAACGTCTGCCATCATCATAAGGTAATTTTTCGAATTCCTTCATTGCATGAACTATGATATGGCTTTTGTAGATCTCTCAATGTAGAACAGCATGATAATTGTGGTTTTTGATTTGGTTGAATATAGAGAGAGAAATCGCGAATTGAAGTGTGATGTGTAAACCTTTTCTTGCTCGATCCGGTTGATATGTTGATAGTTAGGTTAAATGCTTTTCATATTCGTGATGTACGTGATTCACCGGTCATTTTGATGTATGGTACGATGAATTTGGTTGAGATCTTCGCATGTCCAATTTCTGGAAATTTGTTTGTTGAGGATGATGATGAAACGCGCGTTTGATCCATTTCTTTCATTTCCTTGTTTGAATTTGTGTTTCCCTCCGAATCTGGCCAATTGGAGCGTGCCAACGTTTAAATGAGCACGACGTCGTTTTGGTCGTGTTGCTCCAAATTACGAATTTGCCATTTTCCATTATTATTTGTTTTATTTCTTATTTCTTTTTCATTTTCCACTTCACTTTGACACATGAACTTAAAAAATCCATATCTAATTCATTTTTTGTCCAAAATTTGTGAGGTTTTTTTCACCATGCTCCTTATGATGTGTAAATTTTAATGATGATTTTTAATATTTTTGTGCACATGTGGAAAATAAAAATGCTTAGGGATTGTTTGGATGTATGCAATTTGTACATGTCTTGCCTTTTCACTCATGAAATGATGATGTTTCCAAATAAATTGATGAAATTTTTTGTGCTTATTCTGGACTCCTTGCTGGTGATTTTGATATGTGGTTTGCACTTTTTGGATCCCTGGTTGATGAGATATGAATTTTTGATTAAAGGTGTGACAATTTGTGTCACACCAAGCATTGTGAACTTCATGATTTTATTTGAGGTGCTTGTGAACATTGGATTGAGCCAAAAGTTTGCATGATTAAGCATATGTATGTTGAGAACACATGGGAATTTTTCTGGATTTATTGATGGCATTTCCTATATGATTGGAATTTTCTCCTCTGTTTGGTCATTTTGTGATTTTTTGTGACACATGTTGGCATTTTCTTTGTGAAATTCTGGTCATTAATTGGATGAGTGTGAAATTTGGTATGAGCATTCTAGACACATTATAGGTCATTGTGGTTTTGATCCCATTCATTTATCATATTTCATTTCTGTTTTATGATTATTGGAAGATGATGATTGTTTTGATGCCTTGTGTTGGCTTGCTTGAACTTGTCTGAACTTTATGAATTTAATTTCCATACTTCCATTGATCCAAATGAGCTGAAAATTGATATGCTACTCATTGAATGTGTTCTGTTTAGGTTGGAATTTTTGTGGAATTTATTGAGCTGTTTTGATATTGATTTGATGGTGATTATTCTGTTTGCTCATATGTGGTTCACAATTGCACACTTGGACTTAATTTGTATATGAAATGGATTTGGTGCATAGTTTTGGTGTGAGACCAATTGGATTCTCTTCTGGAGTGATAAATATTGATTTTGATTAATTTTCACTTGCTGTTTTGGATTTTTCATCTCCTTTGGACCCTAGGCTTGGCCTAGTGGTCTTGTTTCTCACTTTTGAATTGTGTTTCAGGTTGAGATGCAAATGCTTTAAGGAGAAAAATGCAAGTTGATTAAATTGAGTTTGGTTGCTTGTTGTAAACTAACTTGGTTTATTTTGTAGGATGCTTGGCTCACTTGAGTTGATTGTGCTTTGCACATTGCATTGTTTTTGTACATTGTCTGTTGATTCTTAACTTGTCTGTTTTGATTGTGTGATTGGTATACTGACTGTGCTTGATTGATTCCAGGTACCATAGTCGCTTTAGTTCTTTAAGAACTTGTTGTGCTGCTGCTTGGTTGTATAAACCGGTTGAGGTAGACTCTCTTGTCTCCATGTAGTCTGGAAGACCTGGCTTGTTATTTAGCCAGGCAACTGTCTGAAGTCCTCCTTAAGAGGCGATGTTTGTGATTGTTTAACTTTGTCCCCAAGCAGGTAAAGACCTCTATGAGGCAATTGGCGGAACCCAAGGGATGTGTAATCCATCCCCCGCTATTCTGTTGAGTCGTCCCTCTGCTCACACCACTGTGTTGATGCATTGGGACATTAACCCAAGATCTTGTACATTTGTACAGTCGAGTCAGAGTCTTGAGTGTAGAAGGGTTCCTCCATTCTGGACCCACGCTCCTTTGTCTGAAGCTCTCCCTGGCCAGGGATAAGAGCTGTGAAGTCTAATCTTCACTCACCTTTCATCTGCTTCACCCTGACTCTCAATGTCAGGGTTAAGAGCGAACACTACCCTGTCCAGTTGACTTGCCTCGGCAGTCCACCCTTGTTTGAGCCTCACTTGACTGGATATAGTGTGTGCTATGTGAATGTTTGCTTTATTTTGATTGAGCATGTGTGTTTTGTGTTTCCTGGTTAGGATTGCTTGATGTTGAGCAAGTTAGGATAGGAACCATAACATAGGGCAATGATGCATGATAACACTAGGCTCGAGTGCAACTCCCTAGTAGTGTGTCTCCCTTTGTATCTGGTTAGAATTTCTTTCCCGTTCAGGGGAACTACGTCGCCCTGATCCTCATACCAGATGAGGTACGTAGGCAGGAGTCCGTGCGAGGTCTCTCTGGGCACTTTTTTTTCTTTTTTGCGTGTGTTTGCTTGTTAACCCTCTTGTGTGTCAGGATATGGATGTAAGCCCAGCGATTGGCTGTCCGTATCCTGAGTGTGTTTGTTTGGTTCGGAAGCCGATGTAAGTCCAGCGATTGGCGTTCGGGTTCCAGGTTTGCTTGTGTTTGTGTGTGTCTTGTTTGGCGTGCGTGAGCCGAACTACGGTAGCTCTGATTCTCGTTCCAGACGAGATACGTAGGCATAGGACGCGATGTCCTAGCGAGCCCTCTTCCTCTTATCCCATCTGTGTTGTCTTCAGTGTGTGTGTGTGATGTTTGTTTTAGCAACCTATTCTTTCTTTAGAGCGTGGATCCCGTCGAGTACGACGGACGTGAGGGGTGCTAATACCTTCCCCTTGCGTAACCGACTCCCGATCCCATCTCTTTGGTCGCGAGACCATGCTTTTCCCAGGTTTACTCTGAGCGTTTCCTTTCCCTCTTTGGGATAAATAACGCACGGTGGCGGCTCTGTGTTGTTTTTGTTTCAGCCCGCCGGTTGTTTTTCGCGGATGCGACAGATAGACTCCAAAATATTTTTAGGTTATTTTCTTTGAGAAATAGAGAATCTAAAATAATTTTAGTGTGTGTGTGTGTGTGGTTTAGTCATAATACTTTACGAAAACACCCTTGCATTTTTACAAAAAAAAATGGATCACTCATATAGGATTAGGAAAGCTTTCACAATTCCTCTCTTTCACACTCTAAAGATTCAAGATTTGGCCAAATACACCAATTTTATAAGCACTTGCACGGGTCTTCTTGGATATGAGACTTGAGATACCTTTAAGTTGGATGTCATCATCAAAGGTGATCAATAAACCTTAACTCTTTGGCTTTATTCCAAGAAATAGCTAGAAGAAACTATCTTATGCATCTTTAACCGCGTGAAATATTTTCTTATTTTAGAGTCAAGTTCAGTATTCCTAAGTTATCATCAAAGATGAGTTTTCATCATCAAAACCATTATAGACATGACTTTCTTAGATTTGATTACTTCTTCATTAAACCTACAAGCACATACTTCCACATTCTTCAAATTATTACATGTGGTAATATTAACCACAATGTCATCAAACTGATCAATTGTTATATCATGGTCCACATAGGATTGCTCTAGAACCTTCTGCAAAGATTGTTCAAAATAGAATATATAGAAATATTAAACCTAATTCAAAATAATTTTATATTATAATTAATTTGACAAATTTAAAATTCATTACTCTTACATTCTTACTTTATTTTTAACACATTAAAATATTGGATAGTAATCTACTTTCTATTTTTAGTAGGATGATTTTAACAAGTCAATTTAAAAAAAAAAGTTTTAGAAAATTTCCTAGTCTTAAGCCCAAATTAAAGCATCTTCAATAAATGGTGCAAATAATTACATGTGTCATTCTCCTCACAAATATGAAAAACTATATATACCCCACACAATTATGAATTAAATTCACCAAAAAAAAGTTGTATTTTTTTAGTTACCCATTCCTTTTCAAAATCTTAAAAGTGAAATTAAAGATGAATCAATCACAAAATATAAGCCATCAAGCAGGACAAGCCACGGGACAAGCTCAGGTTATTTAT
The DNA here is from genome assembly GCF_024323335.1 of Lathyrus oleraceus. Classification (NCBI taxonomy): domain Eukaryota; kingdom Viridiplantae; phylum Streptophyta; class Magnoliopsida; order Fabales; family Fabaceae; genus Lathyrus; species Lathyrus oleraceus. The sequence continues at coordinate 367,238,816 of NC_066581.1, read as the reverse complement.
TAGTGCTAACATTAAATAATTATATTAACTTTATTTACTATGTTTAAAACTATTGTAGCATAATTATTTAATATAAAATTGTTGTTAATTTAGGAGAAAGGAAGCAATATGATGGATAAGGCGAGCAATGCTGCTCAATCGGCCAAAGAATCTTGCCAAGAGGTTTGAACAATTATATAAACAATTTAGTTAAAATGATTGAATGTTTAGCTGAATAATTTAGAGTGAGTCTAATTCAATTATATAAAATTTTGGTGATTGATGACAATGTTTTATTTTTGTAGGCTGGTCAACAATTCAAGGAAAAATCACAAGAGGCTGTAGATGCTGTAAGGAACACACATGATACTCAAAAATGAATATGTACAATGGAGTGCTCTCTTAAAAAGCTATTTGCAACCTTTGATTTCTATTTTTTATTTTAAAACTTTATGCATTGAATTGTTATCTATTTTTATTAATTCTGAATTGTTTTATTGTAAGATTTCTGGTATATACCAGCAACTTAAATTAAGAGAGACCGCATTTTTATTCTAAAATTTGGCATAATACAATTTTATTGTTTAGATTGCATGACTGTTATTTTTCCTTCATTATTTTGTGATTTTTATGAATTGATGATGGTGGGTAAGCATGATGTTTCTGACATATAAATAATTGCATATTGTTACTTTGCTTCTATGTTCAGTAATTAAAATTAAAAAAAAAAATTGTATTGAAGCTTTACGAAAAGTATTGTAACTTATATCACATATGATAATAGCTATTATTTTTTCTCTTTTTAATATTAATATTGTTAGAATGTGATTTTGCCAACTTTATATAAAAGCTACCAATTTTTGAAAAAACGATATGAAGTTTATAGTCTGTTTAAGTGGGTTCTTTTACCAAAATAATCCACTTTTTCAAGGAAATTCCCAAAATACCCCTAATTTCAAAAAAAATCCCAAAATACCTCACTTTTAGGAGGAGTCGCCAATTGAATTGGAGACTCCTCTTAAAACTTGAATGGAGGCGCCAATTGGATTGGCTAGGGCACCTGCCCTAGCCAATCCAATTGACGCCCATGTGTAGGTTTTAAGAGGAGTCGCCAATTCAATTGGAGACTCCTCCTAAAATGCATTTTTTTTTATGTTTTATGGTATAAGTGAAAGATAAATTTGATATAAGACGACTTGATATTAATAAAGTTTGGAGTTTACACAAAGAAACCTAATGGTGATGACCGGGATCACCTAACTGACCTCCGGTCCCACATCCTCTAGCTACCATAACCCTTAGCCCTAACCCACGTTGACGATTCTGCACCGGTGTTTGTTCATCTTAGGGGCCAGGAGCGTCACTACCAACTACAGGAGAAGGTCTGTTGATGTATTCAGACAAGTCGGCATAGTCTTCAGTATGCATCAATGGTGTACCACCGCCGTAGCTGAGCTCATGACCCATGCCAGAGAAGTTGAGATGTGGTTGACTCATGGATGGGCGACCGGGAAGGTTGAAGGGAGACATGGGTGTGAATGATGCGTCGAGGAAAGGTTGTTGGGGTGTTTGGTAGAGATAGGGTTGTTGGATGTTTTGGATTTGTAATGTTTGGGCTTCTTGGCTATGGTAGGAGGAGGGGCGGTTGGTGTTTTGGCTAAGGCGACTTTGGTAGGGTGATGGGGTGGGTGCGAAGCGATGTTGGGTCTCAGGTTGATGGTCAAATTGTTGGTGGTGGTATGGGGTATGCTCTTGGTATTGGGGTTGGGTGAATGGCATATTTTGGTTGTATGTTTGTGTGTTTGTGAAACGGAAAGTTTGACGGATAAGGGGTTGTGAGTAACCGGGCTGAGAATGTTGTTGGGGGTTAGATGTTGATCCTTCTTGTGTGTAAGTTGCCCTGCGTGAGTCGTATAGGTACATATCTTCGGCGATGAACTGAAAACCAACCGATTTGTACCAAGCCATATAAGTACGACTTGGTTTTACCTCAATTGGCATGACTGTGTCAATTAAGACATGGTCATGACGGTGCTTCCATTTGCGACACTCCGATCTTGTGAAACTTTGCCATGGATTGAAGTTCCATTGGTCGTTAACTTTACGCAGATGCCATTCTCCTAGGCTAGCTGGGGGATCTGGGATATTTTGGACCATACCGAACTGCAGCTTCACACGATCGGTGTTGTGCATCTCCACAGTTGTGAACCGTATTATCGGTGTGCATGCAGTCCATACGGCTGCGTCTTCAGCGTTGACCTCATGGTCATGATCCAAATTAAGGTATTGACGCCAAATGAACTGAAATGTGAAAGAAGATAGGATTATAATCAATGTAGAAAAAGTTAACAAAATATAACGAAATAATTAAGTTATTTTGCTTACGTCTGTCGGTCAAAGGTGATCCAACAGGTTGCAATACTGAGTAATACAGTGTCTCGGACATCTGTTGTAACTCATACCACGTGCCGACCATCTACACCAAAAAGTCAAAAAAACTTAGTTTGAGGTAATAAACTTTAAGGAAGTAAGTAAAGATATAACAATTTAAACAACTTACTTTTGTGCATATGGAAAAGTGAAAGGGTTGTTATTGACCGGTGCTAGAGACAGTAGTCTTGACCAACCCCATGCTTGTAGCAAAATAGCACATCCAGAAAATGTAGATGTGTCTTTGTTGGAGTTTTTGCACAAGGAGCTATAGAGATAGGCTAGACAAGCAGATCCCCAACTAAAACTTCCTATTCTATCTACATGTCTAAGTATAAAAACGATCCAATTAACAGCATAATGTAACACCTAGTTTTTATTATTCAAGCATCTTCGGTAGAATGCTCATCTAAGTATAAACTATTATAGTACGACTTAAGGCGTGAGAGTAGTATACCTTGACCTCTAGCATTATCATCTAACAAATCAGTGTCTAAGAGCTCCATGCAAATTGAATTTGCATAGTTGGTCTTACCATTAATAGCCTTACCTTCAATGGGTAGTCCTAAAAGCATGTAGACGTATTCTAACGTCACGGTACACTCACCGGTTGGGAACCAAAATATGTGTGTCTCTGGTCTCCATCTTTCGTATAAGGCTAGAATGAATTTGTTATCTATGGACCAAGACAAAATCTTGCTAATATGATCAAAATCGGTGAGTTCAACCTAAGGTTGAATCATCGGGTCCATATGGACATATTCGTGGACCCGAGTTCGGAACCTTGATACATCCTATAAAAGAAAGAATAAAAAACTTGACTAAGTTGGTTTGTAAAAATAAAATGGGGTTGGTGAAGATGAAAGATAAAAAGTTAACAAAAGAAAAAACTTACATATGTTGTGATGTTTGCAACCGTTCCTCTATGTGCTTCGCCCATTGTGAGGATAGACATTTTGTCGGGGGGTTGGTGTAGATGAAACTACAAGAAGTTGTTGCAGATGAAATTGTAGAAGAAGTATTGTAGAAGAAGTAGAGTGAGTGATAGTGTGGAAGAAGTGTTGAAGGAGTGGATGTATTTATAGGCAAATGGTTGGGAGCATGAAAAGTTGTGTTTGCATGGTGTCTCCATTTGAATTGGCGACCATGTACAACCTTTAAGAGGGGTCGCCATTCAAATTGGCGCCTCCATAGGGACATGCATGCAACATCTAGGTATGATTGCTTGGTTTCGAGGTCTGAATGCATGGTGTCTCCACTTGAATTGGCGCCCATGTGCAAGGAATAAGTGGAGGCGCCAATCCATTTGGAGTGTGTATCTGCATGTCTGACACGTGGTTGTCTTGTCTCCTGTATGCTGAACAAGTCACTTCTTGATAGCTTGCATGGTTGACACATCATCTCAGAGTATCTTGCATGTCCGACACGTCATTTCGGACTAGCTTGCATGTCCGACACGTCACTCCGAACTAGCTAGCATGTGAGACACTTCACTCATCTATTTAAGTGTCTTACTATCAACATCCAAGACACTTCACTCACATTGATATGCAGTAAGAAAATAGTTTTCATCTGCACAATGTCATCTTTATCATTATATAATGTCAACGTTCACTGCAACGTTGAAACATACGAGTCTGAGCTACATGATTTTTATTTTCGAAACACTGATACCATTAGAATCACGATCAAGAGAAATGCAACCTTCTTGCATTTGAAAAAAAGAATACAATCCTTTATAGGATCGGGTATTGTGTCAAAGATCACATATCAAAATCCAATATTTTTTTAGAATGGTCAATGCAAGTATTTCCCCCTTAAGGTACGAGACGATGAAGATGTTGAATACATGTTTGTTAGTCATGAACATTCAGGCTGCAACTGTATTGAGTTGTACATTACTCTTCAACCATGTATATCATCTCAACAGTCTTAACTAGTCGGTCAGGATGAATCTGGTGAAGATGATCGACAATGGTCAGATGACGTCAACCCAGAAGCAGAGGCAGAAGTGGATGTCGTTGATGAAGAAGAAGAGGAGACCGAGATACAGGTTGATCACATGCTGAACAAAGACGATGAAGATGATGATCAACCACCACCAATAACTCATAGTCATGTCTACAATTCGCCTCAACATATGACAAATATGGATCTTCAAGACGATGAAATATCCAACAGTGTTTTCTATAATCCGTATCCGATATCAGAAGATGAATTAAAGGTGGGAGACATGTTTCGTACCAAAGAAGAATGTGTTCTGGCAATCAAAAAATTCCACATGAACAACTTTGCTGACTTTGCAGTGAAACGCACTGATTCCAGAAGGTATGCTATCGAATGTCGTAACATGCTTTGTAAGTTTCGTTTGGCTGCGTCTTACAAGAAGAAAAACGACTCTTGGGAGATCGCTTCAATAGACCCATCGCACAATTGCATTGCAACTAACGTTGAACAAGATCACCGTAAACTAAGCGCGGCTTTGATATGTCAAGACATTCTGTCGTTGGTTAATAAAGACCCATCAGTGAAGGTGAGTATAATTATATCCCATATCAGAACAACATATAATTATACTCCATCTTACAAGAAAGCCTGGATTGCGAGGTCAAAGGTTGTTGAACAGGTTTTCGGCAACTGGGAGGATTCATTCAAGGAATTGCCACGGTTTTTATGGGCACTAAAAACATATGTCCCAGGAACTGTGGCAATTATGGAGACAGTGCCAGCGATGATGCCAGACGGAACCTGTGCTACAGGTAATAGAATATTTCACCGTCTCTTTTGGGCATTTGACCCGTGCATCAAAGGTTTCGCATTCTGCAAACCTATTATTCAAATTGATGGCACTTGGTTATACAGAAAATACAAGGGTACTTTGCTCATGGCGGTTGCACAAGACGGCAACAACAATGTCTTTCTCATTGCCTTTGCTCTTGTTGAAGGTGAAACGGCTGGTGGATGGGGTTTCTTTCTTTGACATCTCAGAACGCATGTGGCTCCACAAGCCAATCTCTGTTTGATTTCTGATAGACATGCTGCCATTGAGTGTGCCTACAACAACCATGACAACGGATGGCATGATCCTCCTTCTACACATGTCTACTGTATCAGACACATTGCACAAAACTTCATGCTTGCTATAAAAGATAAGAATCTTCGCAAGAAGGTGGTGAATGTTGGGTATGCTTTAACTCAACCGTCATTTAAATATTATCGTGATGAAATTAGACTGTCTAATGAAGACACGGGGAGATGGATAAAAAACATACCAGTAGAGCAGTGGACAAGGGCATTTGACAGAGGTTGTCGATGAGGCCACATGACAACAAACATTGTGGAATGCATGAACAGGGTCTTTAAAGGAATTCGAAATCTGCCGATAACCGCCTTGGTAAGATCAACCTATTATAGGTTGGCTTCTATGTTCGCAACCAGAGGTGAAAGATGGAGTGTAGTGTTAATGTCCGGGCAAGTATTCAGTGAGTGTTGCATGAAGGTCATGAAAGAGGAGAGCATCAAAGCTAGCACACACGCTGTAACAGTCTTTGACTGTCATAGACAAAATTTCAGCATCCAGGAAACAATGGGCCACAACGATGGGAGACCAAATTTAGCCTACGTTGTTAGACTAAACAGAAGTTGGTGCGATTATGGAAAATTCCAGGCCTTCCGCATACCTTGCTCCCATGTCATAGCAGCATGCGCTTATACTCGTCAAGACGCTTACAACCATTTATTTGATGTGTATAAGGCCAACACCATCATGAATGTATATACTCAAAGCTTCTCAGTACTACCAATGAAGGATTACTGGTCTCCATATGAAGGTGATATTGTTTGGCACAATGACGAGATGCGTAGAAAGAAGAAAGGAAGGCCAAACAACACACGTATAAGAACAGAGATGGATTCCACAGATAAAATGATAAGATTATGTAGTATCTGTCGTTAACCAAGACACAACAAGAACAAATGTCCCAATCGAGGAGCATCATCTAGGTCTTAAGCTTTTTGTAACATTGTATTTCTGTAACATTCAATCATTATATATCATTAAGTTCTTGTTACAACGAGGTCCACAACAAACATCAGTACAAAACATTTGAAAACATTAATATTTCTAACTGATTACAACAATCAAATTGATGTCGTCTCGACCGAACATCATTTCCCTAACATCCTTATCAGTCTTCATTCGCACCCAACCAAAGATACTGTCAAGTCTCTCAATACTTCTGATTTTTTCCCCTTCTGGTATTTTCCCATCTAACAAACGAACCAACTCCCTCTTCAGTTGATCGAACGTGGTGATGTTCCAAAACAACATCAGCATTTGAGGTTTGTCTCTCGCATAAATCACCTTTTCGTATCGGCGACGAACACTAAACATGATAGCCAAATGATTATATGAGATGTGGAACAATTAGTCACACAACGCATCTATTTATAAGACAAAAAATGCATTTTAGGAGGAGTCTCCAATTGAATTGGCGACTCCTCTTAAGTTTTAAGAGGAGTCGCCAATTCAATTGGAGACTCCTTCTAAAAGTGGGGTATTTTGGGATTTTTTTTGAAACCAGGGGTATTTTGGGATTTTCCTTTAAAAAGTGGGTTATTTTTGTAAAAAAAACGCTTAAGTGATTATTAAACTTTAAAAATAACTAACACTAAATTCATACTACAAGAAAATTTACAATTAGCTACCAAAATTTATTACAAATTATTTTTATAGTTAATCTCAATTTAAAACACAACCATTTAACTCTAATTACATAAATAAATATAAAAAAGATTAAATATTCTATACCTTGTAAAAAAAACACGTAAAACATATTATTATCTTTTAAAAAATTATTTTTTAATAAAAAATAAAACTCTTGTTTTTAACGTAAAACCCATTTTTGTAAATCATTTTTTCTCCATTCAAAATCACATTTCATTCACATATCCTAAATCACTTTTTTCTTCGTCGAAATCACTTTTCCTCCATCGAATCATTGTTTCTAAGATCAAAATCGCTACTTCTCCATCATTGAAACCGCCGCTTTTCCTCCATCAATCAAAATCATTGTTTCTCTATCAACGGTTGAAATCCCTTCTTCATTGATCAAAATTTCTACTTCTCCTTCTTCGTTGGAAATCACTACTTCATCTTTCTCTGCGTTCGAAATCGCTCATGCTTTTCTCAAAACCTAATATTTTAGGTAATTATTTTTCCTTGAATCAAATCTCACATAATCATTCATTCACTATAGTAAAACTTATATGAAAAATCTCTTTATCTTATTCACACGGTTTCTATCATAATAATTCGTTATTGCGACATCTATTTTCGATCTTCGCTACAACGCTGCATGTTGTCCGATGGACACAATCAATATTCTGTTTTACTAATTTTAAGGTATAATTGATGTTGATTTTAAATTTTTCAGATATAATTATCATGAATGTCTTATTTGTTTCTAATTTACATGGTATTGTTTAGAATGTTTAGAAGAAATTGATTCCAAAGTTACTAGATAAAGTTTGGAGGGATAATTTAATTATACACTTGTATAGTGCAAACATTTAGTGTTTTCATGTTATTTTATAAGTTGCTTTATTAGGCTATCATGGATGGAAATAAGCTGTAGGTGAAAACAACTTAAGAAATAAGTTGTTTCACTAGTCTCACTATTAATTATGATAGTAGATAAACTCTAATAAGTCAATAACAGACCCTAAATTAGTATGTCTAAATACGCAAATTTCCTTAATTTTTGTAAGAAGAAATTAAACTTGATTTACTAATAGCACTCTGAGTTATGCCTATGACATGAAATGAGTTTGATTTGGAATTTGAACGTGCTTGTTTGGCTCTGTTTGTGTCTTAAAACTTCTAGAAAACTTGTTAATATGTTGGTTAAATAAACTTGGTGTTTGTACTTTCAACATCAAATAGGAATGATTGTTTTCTGTTCTTTGTTATTGTCTAGTTAAACAAGACGTAACTATGTCTAATTTCCTTTTCATTATAAATGCAGAGAAGATTCAAGGTTGAAGTTGTAATTCATTTGATTGCTACAAAGAATACAAAGAATACTAATGACTCTCATTTATCTCTAATATGAATTATTTACTTCACCTGCAAATCAAAGCTTTAATTTGCGGGTGCAATGCAATTGCACCTATTGTTGAGCGGTTGTCTCGTATTGGATCGCAATTGTGGTTAATTTAAAATTGTACATACTTCAATATTAAAAACTGCATCATACAACTTTGTCTAGGTTTCGTCAAATATTTTTGTGGGAACTCATATTTTAGAACACCAAATCTCAATTAACTTATGAAAAATAAGAACCCTAAATATTTATTAACTCTGAACTATTTGTCAAATTGAATAGTATATTTTTACAGTTCACAAATATTTATGTTTTGAAGAAAATTAAGATGTGTGGCTTGTTACATTATGCATCATTAACTACATCAATTTTCATAACCATTTGCAAAACTAGTAGAACACAAATAGCAATAAAAGGAAAGTGGTACAGAGTATAATTGGATATTTTTATGAATTTTTTTTTTAAATATCCAGAATTTTAAAAAAAATTCAAAAATACACCATTTTTCAAAAAAATTACAAAAATGGTCATTTTTGGTCCTAAACTACACCTAGGCGCCACCCTAGTTGGCGCCTACCCTTAAGGGGTAGGGCAAGTCGCCACTAGGAGTGGCGCCTACACTCTTTCTATTTTTTTTTTTTTAATATGTTTTTTTTTAATTTTTTTTTTTAATTAATGAGTTTATATTTTTTATAAATTATATAAATTTATATTAACACATATATATAAATAAATTATTTACAAGATATATATATATATATATATATATATATATATTAATTTATATATATATATATATATATATATATATATATATTAATTTATATATATATTAATTTAATTTATAAGTAATTAAATTTATTTATAGATTTATATATATATTAATTTAATTTAAAAGTAATTAAATATTTATACACATGTAAATTAATATATATATATATATATATATATATATATATATATATATATATATATATATATATATATATATATATATATATATATATATATATATATATATATATATATATATATATATATATATATATAAAGATATGATAGACAATATCTTTAAAGATAAAGATAAAGATATAAAGATAATAAACAGAAAATATTTTTATTTAAATAATAGAGAAGACAAATATTACAAAGATATGATTAAAATGCATTATTTATTTATCACATATGATGCGGTCCCTGGTACGATCCGCACGGGGGAGGTCTAATTACTCGCCTAGACGGTTCACGTGGTGGTGGTGCTTCCCTATTACCACCCCTAGTCCTAACGCGTCCCCTTGCCGTTTGCCGTTGTGGTTGGGTCGAAGTCCCTTCAGTGCTGTAGGAAAGACGGGTCCCCTCTGCGCCCTCAAAGCTTTGTCTCGGTGGGACAAACTGACTACTGCTGGGTGCGCCCTCGAATTGTGGTCTTTGGTAGTTTAGGGTTGAATCGGGTTGGCCAAAGAACAATGTTTGTTATGGTGTGTAGTAGTCTTGTTGGTAGTCCTCTTGTATACCCGTGTCGGGGCTAGGTGGAGGACTGGAAGAGCTCGGGACATTGTCGTGATGGAAGTGTTGGGATTGGTGGAAGTGGGGGGATTGATATTGTGGTAGGTGTTGGGACTGTTGATGGTGGTGGGAATGTTGAGTTTGGTGTTGGTAATCTTCATGGTATTGGGGTTGAGTTTGTGGTATGTATTGTTGATTTGGTTGGGGGTGGACATGTGTTGTGGTGGTTGTTGTTGGTAATATGGTGGTGGTGGTTGTTGTTGGTAAAATAGTGGTGGTGGTTGTTGTTGGTAATAAGGTGGTGGTTGTTGTTGTTGGGAATATTGTGGTGGTTGTTGTTGTTGGAAATATGGTTGTTGCATCCGGGGATCGTCCAAATAGAACGGGTCAGACACAATCATTTCTGGATTTGTATTTGCTCTATACCAATCCACATATTCCCTTATCGGCTTCATTTCGTTGGGCGCCACCGGAAATTGTAGAACATAGTGGGCACGGTCTTTCCACATTTTACGAAACTCCTTAGCAAATTCCTTCCAATTTTGGGCATACCACTGGTGGCTGACTTTTTTTAGATGCCAAGGTTCCATAGACATTGGGGGCCTGGGATTTCTTGATGCATTCCGAATTGCAGCTTGACACGGTCACTTTGGTGCATCTCCACAGTGGTGAACCGCATTATGGCCGTTTTTGCTGTCCAAACAGCTGCATCTTCGGGGTTGGGTTGATGTTCCAATCCCAAATATGGCCTCCAAATAAACTGCAAAGAAAAAAGCAAATATGTTATTTATCGAGAATGCATGATATTAATAAATTAGTTAGAAGCTGAGTGATTTAGTGGTAATACATCTTGTGCTCGGAGACGATCCAAGAGTTGACGATAAAATATAATTTTATTTTTGGGGGTAAGACTGTAATCCAGTCCGGTTGTAATGAACCTAAACAAAAAAAGATAAATAATATTATTTACAAATATTTATAGAATAAATATACAAAATGAAATAACATCATAAATTTACCTAGTTGCGTAGGGAAAGGAGTAGACATTAGGATTTTCTGGGGCTAGCCTCGGCAATCTCCACCACCCCCATGTTTGGAGCAAAAAAGCACATCCAGAAAATGTGCAGTGCTCATTTTGTGCATTTTTACACAAAGAGCTATATAGGAATGCTAATACAGCAGAACCCCAACTATATGTGTTTATTCTATCAATGTCCCCGAGCAAACTCAAGTACATAAAGTTTATGTTATTTCCCGTCCCTTCGGGAAATAGCAAGTTCCCAAACAATAGCATAATGTAAACCCGGGTTTTTATGACTTTTTCTTGTTCGGAGGATTCCTCAGTCAAAGTTATGGAGTCGTGGTACAATTGTAGGCTAGATAATTTAATACCCTGACCCCTTGCTTTGGCAGATCCCTCACCCTCGACCAGATCTACCCCCAACATTTGAACACATATTTGGTTAGGCTGTTGAACATTTCCAGTCACAGGCTTACCATCTATTCTAAGACCCAAAAGCATGTACACGTCCTCTAATGTGACGGTACATTCACCAGTTGGTAGGTGAAAAGTGTGTGTCTCAGGTCTCCAACGTTCACACATAGCCAAAATGAATTTGACATCAATTGTGGCATTTACGACATGCATAACATGACCGAAACCCGCACGCTCTATGTAAGGTACGCACCATGGGTCTGGATAAGGCATAGGGTGTGAACGTTGATGAAATTTCTTGGGATCCTTTAAAAACAAACAATATAAACAATCATTAGATTGGACTTTTAAAAAACAAATTACAAACATACGAAAGAGGCAATGTTCAAGAAAAACTTACGAATGAGGCAATGTTTGCCCTAGTGCCTCTGTGTTCTTGGCCCATGGTAAGAAGAGACATGACTACAATGTAGAACGAAGCTTGGTGGATGAGAAGTTTCGCCGGAGTTCTCTAAATAAAAGTGTTAGTGGTTGATGAAAACTTGCAAGAATGACCCTCTATTTATACTCGTTTTCAAGTAGACTGAATATGCAAAAATGTGACAAGTGGAAGGCATGCGTGGGAATCTTGCAGAATAGGTGCAGGCTAGGTGGTAGTGTTGGCATGCATTGGTGCAGACTAGGTTGCACTTGTCTTGTCTTGGGGAAGACTTGGTGGAACCTGATGATGCAAAGGTGTGACACGTGGAAGGCATGCGTGGGAATCTTACAGAATAGGTGGAGGCTAGGTGGTAGTGTTGGCATGCATTGGTGCAGACTAGGTTGCACTTATCTTGTCTTGGGGAAGACTTGGTGGAACCTGATGATGCAAAGGTGTGACACGTGGAAGGCATGCGTGGGAATCTTGCAGAATAGGTGCAGGCTAGGTGGTAGTGTTGGCATGCATTGGTGCAGACTAGGTTGCACTTGTCTTGTCTTGGGGAAGACTTGGTGGAACCTGATGATGCAAAGGTGTGACACGTGGAAGGCATGCGTGGGAATCTTGCAGAATAGGTGCAGGCTAGGTGGTAGTGTTGGCATGCATTGGTGCAGACTAGGTTGCACTTGTCTTGTCTTGGGGAAGACTTGGTGGAACCTGATGATGCAAAGGTGTGACACGTGGAAGGCATGCGTGGGAATATTATTTAAAATAAATAATCAGGTTGTTCAAAATAAATAATTAAGCTTAAATAAGATTGAATATTATTTTAAACACATAATGGAAAAAAGAGGTAGTTTAGTATTGGAATTGTGATATTCAGTATTGGAAGTTCAAGAAGTTTAAGTTTTTGGTGCAAGCAAAGCTAAAGCCGAGACTGTAAGGCATGCGTGGGAATCACTGAGACTAAGTTCAGGCTAGGTGGAGGCTAGGTGGATAGGTTGGCATGCATTAGTACAGACTAGGTGGGAGTGATGCATTCAAAGGTGTTACATGTGTAAGGCGTGCGTGGGAATCTTGCAGACTTGGTGGTGAATACTTTTGAGGAACCGGCAAGATCCTTGCATGCTTTACACGTGTCCAAGTTTTGCATGCGTTGCTCTTGGGGAAGGCTTGGTTGAAGACATGCATGCAAAGATGTGTCGGAATCTTGCAGTATAAATATTCACACACATTTTCACAAAGGTATTCACAATATCTTCACAGCAATCTTCACAAAACCTTCACAAGATCTTCACAAAACCTTCACAAAACCTACACAATATCTTCACAAAACCTTCACAAAACCTTCACAATATCTTCACAAAACCTTCACAATTTCTTCACAAAACCTTCACAAAACATGTCATCTTCTTCACAATACAAAATCAAAGCTCACGTCAATGGTGAGACTTATGAATGTGATATGTCTGGCTTCCTATTTAGAAACACCGAATGCACTCGTTTTTGTCTAAATAGAGGAGCTGACTTCTCTTATCTGAAAAGGAAGATTGAGTCCAAACTAAGACAACCCGTGTCCCAAATTTTTTATCAACAACCTTTTTTTTCAGAAAATAACTCTGTCAAGTTTTATAAGTCATTGATTCAGAATGACATGGAGACACAATACATGTTTCGTAACCATGAGTATTCTGGTTACGAATACATAGTGTTGTACATTGTGTTGGAACAATTTCAACCAGCTCAGAATATTCAGTCACAGGTTATTGATCCTGTGATTGATGACGAACAAGATGTTGAGCACCACGTTGAAGACGATGTGGTTGATGATGCTGAAGACGTGGTTGATGACTTGGTGAACCGTGATTCTGAAGACGAAGACCAAGTTCAAATACCTATAGCGCAACACTACTCACCGCCTGCGCACTTCACAACACTTAACTTGGGCGAGGATGAGCCCTCATCAGATATGTTCTACAACCCATATATGAGGTCTGATGAGGAGTTAAAGAAGGGTGACCAATTTCGGACCAAGGAAGAGTGTCTGTTAGCAATAAAGAACTGGCACTTGAAAAATTGTGTTGACTACAATGTTATCAAATCAAATCCGGAAAGATACGTTATTGTATGCAAAAATCCGGAGTGTGGGTATAGGTTGATGGCATCGTACAAGAAGAAACATAATGCGTGGGTGATAGGGTCCATTTCTCAAGCTCACATTTGCGTCAACACCAACATGGCACAGGATCATCGCAAACTTAGCCATGATATGATCTGCCATTCCATATTACCTCTAGTTGAGGCTGACCCGTCACTGAAGGTCAAAACAATTATCTCCCATTGTGTGGCTGTTTTCAAATATACACCGTCATACAGAAAGGCTTGGTTAGTGAAAACCAAGGCAATTGAACTGGTATACGGTAACTGGGAGGAATCATACAAACAACTACCACGCTACCTGGTTGCACTACGATTGTATTCACCTGGGACGGTTTCTATAATGGAGACCTTGCCGGCACAATCCCCTGACGGAACTCGTCTAGAAGGTAATGGAATATTCCATAGACTTTTCTGGGCATTCCGTCCCTGCATCATCGGTTTCACATTCTGCAAACCACTTGTTCATGTCGATGGAACTTGGTTGTATGGGAAATACAAAGGATCGTTACTGATGGCGGTCGCACAAGATGGAAATTCTAATATTTTCCCAATAGCCTTTGCATTGGTAGAAGGAGAAACGGCTGCTGCTTGGAGTTTCTTCCTTAAGAATCTCCGAACGCACGTGACTCCACAAGCTGGCATCTGTGTGATTTCTGACAGGCACGCTTCAATAGACAGTGCATACAATAATCCAGCAAATGGTTGGCATGACCCCCCGTCTACCCATGTCTACTGCATCAGGCATATTGCTCAAAATTTTATGCGGGAGTTCAAGGATAACTTCTTGAAGCAACATTTGATAAACATGGGGTATGCATTAAACCAACCTGGATTCCAATACTACCGTCGGGAAATAGTGTTGGCAAATTCTGATGCAGGGAGGTGGATCGATAATATCGACAGAGCGAAGTGGACTAGATCATACGACGATGGGGTGAGGTGGGGCCACATGACAACAAATCTTGTGGAATCAATGAACGGCGTCTTTAAGGGCATACGTAACCTCCCGGTAACCGCATTGGTGAGTGCGACCTATTTTCGGATGGCAACGTTGTTCGTAACAAGAGGCAGGCGCTGGCATGAAGTGTTGCAGACGAGTCAAGGATATAGTGATGCCTGCATGAAGTTTATGAGGCAGGAATTTGCCAAAGCCAGCAGCCATCGGGTTACGGAATTCGACCGCCATGGCCACACTTTTAGTGTCAAGGAAACAATTGACCACAACCAAGGGCTGCCCAGACAAGAGTATAGGGTCCTAATACCAGACCGTTGGTGCGACTGTGGTCAATTTCAGGCCTATCGTATGCCTTGTTCCCATGTCATTGCAGCGTGTTCACACAGCCACTTCGATGCATTATCGCTAGTGTCTCCCATCTACAAAGTTACAACATTTCTCAATGTATACGACAATCCCTTTCCGGTGGTAGCATTGGAGGCGTATTGGCCAGAGTATGACGGGGAAATTGTTTGGCACAACGAATCGATGCGGCGGAATAAAAGTGGTCGCCCAAATAGCAGGCGCATTAGAACTGAAATGGACGTCGCAGAGAAAATGCAGAGGAAGTGTAGCATATGTAGACAACTAGGGCATAATAAGAACAAATGTCCATATCGTGGATCTAGTTCCACAACTTAGTTTTCATATTCACAAATCTGTGTACCAATGTTATTTATCATTAAAGTTTACTTTTTATTCCAAATAGAAGATGACACTGGAACAACAAACACAAACATCTAACATTACAACACCAATTACTAAAACAAAAACAAATACTGGAACAAAAACAAGTACTAAAACAAGAACAAGTACTAGAACAATAACAAATACAACAACAACATGACAAACAACCATTAAAATCTAAGAAATTACAACAGTTAACACTATGTCGTCTGATCCATGCATCATTTGGATGCAATAAATGTCGCTTTCAACTTCAACCCACCAACGTATTGTTTCTCCAGTTTCAAATGAGAACCTTGTTCTAAGCCTCTGAATCCTTCTGATGACTTCACCAGGTTGGTAATCTCCCTCTAACCAAGACATCAAGGACCTTTTTAGTTGGTCCAACGAACGGATGTTCCAAAATTTCATCTCCATTGGGGGTTTCAAAGGCGAGAAAATAACATGCCCATCCCTTTTTAAGATTACTTGTTCAGGATCCAGGCGCCTTGATGATGTTCGCTGCCATGACAACGGTCTTGGGGATGCCATGAACTCAACTTGATAGAGAAAATGATAGGAAATAGTGGTGAAGAAAATGCAAGGAAATAACACTTTATTTATAGGAAAAGATCTGGGTTGTACACCAATCTACTTAACCCTAACTAGTGTCGCAGTTGATTAATTAGTCTTATGGGGATTTAGGGTTTCAATTAGGTCATAACTACCAAACTCTAATTATAACCGATCAATAAACCCTAATTATAATTGATAAATTAACCTTAACATGATTAACCCTAATTCTCCCAAAAATTTATACATAATATTAATTACTTCTAAATTAAATTAATATATATATAAATTAATATATATATATATATATATATATATATATATATATATATATATATATATATATATATATATATTGTAAATAATTTTATTTATATATATATGTATTAATATAAATTTATATAATTTATAATAAATCTAAATTCATAAATTAAAAAAAAATTATAAAAATAATAAAAAAATAATACATATTAAAAAAAAAAAAAAATTAAATGAGTGTAGGCGCCACTCCTAGTGGCGACTTGCCCTACCCTTTAAGGGTAGGCGCCAACTAAGGTGGCGCCCAAGTAGAAAATTAGGGCAAAAATTGCCCATTTGTGTAATTTTTTTGAAAAAATGTCTATTTTTGAAAAAAAATAATAAAATTCTGGATATTTAAAAAAAAAATCTTTTTTTATATATGCGGAGATATTGTATTTTAATCGTTATTTTCTACATACTACAAAAACATTTTCTTTTGTTGATATTTTAATATTTATACAATTTTTCTTTTTATAGTTTTCAAATGATAGAAAGAGGTCATGAGACTCAAAGGAAAACAAACAAAAAGTAGAAATATTTTATTTATTTTATCTAAAATTTATTTTTCAGAATGCTTCTTTATTGAAAATATATTTGAAATTCATTTCTCAAGATGAACCTACAAGATATTCATGTATGAGAGATAGGTAAGTATGATTAGGTTCCTTACTGATTGTTATTGATTTTGTTGGTTTATGTTTTTTAGATCTTGATCTTGATTTGATTGAACACAAAGTTATTTGAATTCAACTTTTAGAAGATGCAAAACCTACTAAAAGATCCTCAGTGATTCAAGATAAAATTTCATTACAACCAAACCATAAACCTATCATAGTACGTGTTGAATTTCTTGTGTCGAAGCAGGTTACTCGATAGAGTAAGGAAGTGTCGAATCACCTAGTGTGTTGAGTTATTTTAGTATGTCGAAGTGTCGAAGCATGTTCCTTCACACAGGATTTTGACTTATACATATTTTAGTAGTGTTAGCTATTTTGGGCTTTTATAGTTATGGGATTTGCCTTGAGGTCCAAGTTAACCTAAATCTATAAATAGAGGGAGTAACCCTTATTTTTTGTAATGAAGTGAATAGAGCATCATAACATTGTATTCACAGTATTTTGCAGTTGCAAAGTAAATAACAAGTTTTCCACAATTTGGGGGCAGAGAGAAACTCTGCAGAATCCTAATTTTTCTTCTCCTTCATTGTTCTTTACACTCTTTCTTTCTCCATTGTTCTTCTCTTTTCATTGCTATTGTGTGGGTAATAACAATCTTGTTTATCAAGATTAATTGAAATTCTCCATAGATTTTGGGGGATTTTCAACATCTGGTATCAAGAGCTCCGGTTTAATCGATTTGTGGGAAGAAAATCACCATGGAAACGAATCGTCCAAATTGACACTTTCCAGCAAATCATCTGATTCTCAAGAACAACAATTATGAGAATTGGTGCAAGTAGATAAAGTTTGTGTTTTGTTATCAAGATCTTTGGGATCTTCTGAAGGAAGGAATAACAACGCTTGCAAAAGTTGCGACGGATCAAGAAAAGGCTGCACATAAAGAATTGAAGAAGAAAGATTATAAAACTCTCTTTATAATCCATCAATGTGTTGATGCGGATAACTTTGAAAAGGTTATTGATGCAGAGTCAACGAAAGAAGCATGGGAAATTCTGGAGAAATCGTTTGGAGGCGCAGAAAAGGTGAAAGAGGTGAGGTTACAAACTCACAAAAGAACGTATGAATTACTTCAGATGGAAAACAATGAAAGCATAATTGATTTCTTCACGAAGGTTACGAAACTGGTGAATCAAATCAAGGTATATAGAGAAGTGTTGACATCAAGATCCGTTGTTGGAAAGATCTTGAGGTCGTTGGCTCCAAAATTCGACCACGTGGTAGTAGCCATAGAAGAGTCGAAAGATTTGTTAAAACTGACAAAGGAAGAGCTTCAAGGGATGCTTGAATCTCATGAATAAAGAATAGTTGAAAGAGCTGCAGGAAAGTCGAAGAGTGATATGGCTTTGCAGGCTCAATCAACAAAAGAAAGAAAAGGAAAAGGTAGATGGAATGGCAACAAAGACAGAGAAGGTTACAACAATTCGACTGGTTGAAATCAGCAAGAAGGAAACTAGTCGAATCAGAGAAAACCCTAGAACCAAGGCAACCAAAGAGATGGTGTTGCAAGTAGAGGAAGAGGTGGTGGTCAAAAGCCAGACAAGAGTCACATTTAGTGTTACAATTGTCAAAGGTATGGTCACTATTCTAGTGATTGTCCAGAAAAGCAGAAGAATCAAGAAACTTATGCAAAGCTGGCGAAACATGAAGAAGAAGAGATGTTGATGATGGTTACAACAAGAGAAGAAGAGAGATTCAAGAATCAGTGGTACTTTGACTCAGGATTATCATCACACATGTCTGGAAGAAAATATTGGTTTGTCAACATAAAGCCCTCAATGAAGAACATGGTGAAATTTGAAAATGACAACACTCTAGCAGCTAAAGGTGTTAGTGATGTTCTGATAATGAGGAAAGATGGAAAGAGGTCAGTAGTTTCAAATGTGTTGTACATACCAAGCATGAAGAGAAATTTTCTCAGCATAGGGAAGTTAGTCGAAAAGAACTACAGAGTGTCGATCGAAGACAAGATGATGAGAGTTCTTGACTCAAATGGAAGGTTGGTCTTGAAGGCTCCAATGTCTCAGAATAGAACCTTCAAGATTGAACTCAATGTGATGGAGTATAAGTGTCTTGCAATAGCATCCAACAGAGATTAATGGATATGTCATTATAGACTCGGTCATCTCAATTTCAAAGACATTAGAGATTTGAAGATACGAAATATGGTTTAAGGATTACCAAAAATCGACATTCCAAATGAAGTATGTGAAGAATGTGTGGAAGCAAAGCAACATAAGAACATCTTTAGTAAGGATGCAGGAAGCAGGTCGAATGCAATTCTTGAAGTCATATACTCTGATGTATGTGGTCCTCTCCAGGTGGATTCGATTGGAGGTAACAAATACTTTGTTACATTCATAGATGATTTCAGTTGAAACCTGTGGTCTTACTTGATCAAGAAGAAAAGTGAAGTGATAGAGGTATTTTCCAAGTTTAAACCTATGGTCGAAAGACAGAGCAGTCAAAAGATCAAGATTTTGAGGGTTGGTGGTAGTGAAGAATATATGTCGAAAGATTTTGATGCATTATGTGTGAAAGAATAGATTGTGCATGAGGTGGTGCCACCCTATACTCCGCGGCAGAATGGAGTCACGGGAAGGAAGAATAGAACCACTATGAATATGGTTAGAAGTATGTTGTAAGGAAAGCATCTACCTAAATAATTATGGGGAGAAACTGTGTCGATTACGACATATATCCTGAACAGATACCCAACGAAGAAACTAGAAGGAATCACGCCAGAAGAATGATGGTCTGGTGTCAAGTCTAGCTTGAGTCATATGAAGGTGTTTGGATCTATATCATATAGACATGTTCCAGATCAGTTGAGAATAAAACTTGATGACAAGTTGAATCAGATGATCCTGATAGGATATCATTTGACTGGAGGATACAAGTGGTTCGACCTAGTGAATAAGCAAGTAGTGATCAGCATGGACGTGATCATATATGCGCTTAAGGAGTGGGATTGGACTGAGAATGTCAAGAAAGATTCAGTGAGAATCTTTTATGATGAACCAGCTAGTGAAGTCGAAAGAGAAGTTCGACAGGAAGAAGTTAGAGGTGAAGCACGCTCAAGCAAACCTCAAAGAACAAGACACGTGCCTGCAAGGTTACAAGAATGTGTGATTGCATCAGATGATATGGTCAATGAAGAAGGTGAGCTAGTACATAATGCTTTCTACGCAGATGTCGAACCTGTCAATGTAGCGGGTATTGAATGATTCAAAGTGGATGAAAGCAATGGACGAAGAGCTGAAGTCAATCGAAGTCAACAACACTTGGTCACTTGCCGAATTGCCTCAAAACTAGAAGGCAATCGATGTGAAGTGGGTATACAAGGTGAATTTGAATCTCAGAGGAGAAGTGACTCGACACAAGGCGAGACTTGTGGCGAAAGGATTTATTCAGAAAGAAGGAATCAACTTCGATGAAGTTTCCGCACCTATTGCTAGGATCGAAACAATCAGGTTGGTTGTTGGTCCAGCAAACATGAACAACTAGCAGATGTTTCAGATGGATGTGAAATGTGCATTCCTGAATGGCCCCTTAGAAGAAAAAGTTTGTGTTGCACAACCATCTAGGTTTGTGAAACATGGCGAAGAAAGAAAAGTATACAGGCTGCCTAAAGCCCTGTACGGACTTAAACAAGCTCCAAGAGCTTGGAATGAGAAGATATATGGTTTTCTAAGGAAGAAGGAATTTGTGAAGTGAAAATCTGAACATGGAGTATATGTAAGAAGAAGCAACAATGAATTTCTTATACTATACCTCTATGTTGATGGCCTGTTAATAACAGGTAGTTGTAAGAAGGAGATCGAAGACTTAAAATATGATCTCAATAAAGAGTTCGAAATGTAAGATCTGGGTCACATTTCATATTTCCTTTAAGATGTTGATGAGTTGATGATGTTTATTGATATTATTCACATAGTAACATGAACCGGTTGTTGCATAATGAATAATATGATGCATAAATGACGATATGTGTGTGGGGATTCTTTACGTGAACCTTGTTGTGTTAATGCATGTTATTTGAGAGTCATACATCTTGGTGTATGGACTTCGGTCCAATTTTGGTGAGCTTCGATTCTATGGTGATGGATCATATGTGAGTAGCTAATTCCTATTATAAGGGATTAGTGAAGTGTTACCTATGTTGATGGTAATGAGTTTTGGTGAGCCACGATCATTGTGATGGATAGGGTGTGAGTAGATAATTCATATTATGGGGTATTAGTGAAGCGTTACCTTTGGTGATAGTAGCGATTTTGGTGTGCTCCAGTTCTAAGAGGGAATCGATCCTATGGTGGGGATCATGGAGTGAGATGTACTTGACTGTTCATATTTGGTACCACGTGCATGTCAAGTCGGTGTGAGTACATTGCATAAGTGTTGCATTTGTATTAGTTGTTATTGATGTGTTGTTGGATGGGATGTTGTTGCATATAATGTTAATGATAATTGAGATGTGGTTTTGTATGATGTTGATGATAATTGAGATGTTGTTGTGTATGATGTTGATTATGACTTGGATGTAAGAATGTGTATATTGTTGTGCATGATTGTGTAAATGTTGTACTATATTCTTCATTCTATATCGTTATTATTGAAATGAATTCTCACCTCTTCTGTTTGAATGCTGCCTTTACATGGGCATCGTGCAGATACTCAAGAGTAGTATTGATGAAGTAAGTGAAAGGTAGCTCTTGAATTACTTCTTTATTTTGTTGCTTTTACTAGTGGTACCTTGCTCTGATCATGTAACATCGGGTTGGGTTAAATGCTTATTTTATTCCTTATGTCTGATTAGGTTGAAGTCATGAGACTAATTTTGTTGTTGCGAATTCTTAAGATATTGAGTTGATTGATTATAAATCTCTTATTTTGTTATTACAATTGAAGTTGAGACAAGATGTTATTACTTGCTTTATCTTCCATAATTGTGATGATAATTCCGCTGCGATGATACTTTAAAATGGAAGTGAGCATGCAGTGATAAGTTACGAATGTCTTATCATGTGAATATATAATATCTATCATATGAGGTGAATGTCGTGTAAACATCCCGAGTATGATTAGATAAGTGGGATGTCGTGTAAACATCCTTATTACAAATGTGTGTGTTTAAATTTACTGTTGAAATCCATGTTACGGAGCAGGTCATGTGTGTTATGAATGTGTGACACCTGAAGGAGAAAAGCGATCCAAAATGCAATGGAATTAAAAAAATTATCCATTAGTGATCCTTACAAATGGGCATGATAAGTGATAGAATCGTTACCTCTTGTGGCGATTGAAACCTTTGATGCAGATGTACGAAGCGATCACGAACGTTGAATGGTGACAACGCCTCTACTCAGTCTACACGAATGGATTCCTTCAATCTCTGTGCTAGCTGCTACGAATGAAGGCTTTTAGTGTGTGTGAGAGAGAGAGAGAGAGAGAGAGAGAGAGAGAAACAAAATTGCAACTGCACAAATGCTTCTGCACAAGGGTTCTATTTATACAACCACTTGTATGGGCTGCAAGCTAAAAAGCCCATTTAAGTGTATGTGGCTCATATCTTATGATATTCCAAAACCACTTAAGCGTGTGGTACCTTACCATATTTCGTATTCTACTTAAGTACACCGTACCTTACGATGTTCTACAATTCACATAAGTGCATCGTACCTTACGGTATTCCTTAGTTACTCTATCTCTCATCAATCCGTCCTTTTGTGTGTGATCTTGTAGGTTTTCGCGACATTAGTAATTATATTAAATCACGTATTTAACATAATAAAGAGTGAGCGGTATCTAGCAACACATCACTGCTACCCAAGACACGAAAATGTCATGTGATCTGACAAATCCTTTTGTGATAATACTTATGTGTATAATTACCCTTTTGCCCTTATGTCTATATTGAACACAAGGCATAGACCGTGTCATCCTTGTCCAGTTCAATATTGGGCCCATAGACATTTATACTATTATGTAGGATAGGTAAATTCCATCTATGCATGCTTCGTGGAGTACCCATCAACTGTCTTTATGGTCATCCACTTACGGACAATGTTTGATCAACAATAAGGCACTCGACTCTACATCTAGGGTCCATAGTGGTTTCAGGTTGAAGGGTGGGGTACACCACTATCACCATGAGAATAACTTATGACACTTTGCATAACATTCTATATAGTATTCTCATTGCGGGTCAATCCAGTATAAATATTACTCTTAATATTCATACCTATGTTTAAGACTTGATAGCTCTTTATCCATGATCCATGAGATGTGATCATCAGTCTATATACATAATAGTCTTAATGCTTTAATGTTATCCTATTTTAAAATAAAGCTCGACTACAGATACTTTAAGAATAGTGTCCTTATGTTTAATGGGATCTCATGATTAAGTCACACTTGATACATTAAACAGACTAACTATTCTAGGGACTTTATTAAACAAACATAATAAAGAAAAAGCCTTTTATTAATAATAAATAATTCGATACAAGTACCAAAAGTATTGGCCTCTAGGGCTTACACCAACAATCTCCCACTAGCACTAGAGCCAATCAGGCATACCCCTAATGCCCATAGATCCAGTATGTCCGTCATGCTTCTGTTGCGCAAGAGGCTTTGTCAGTGGGTCAATAATATTGTCAAGTGTAGGTACTCTGCATATTTTCACATCTCCTCTATCTATTATCTCTCGAATGAGGTGATAACGCCTAAGTATATGTTTGGATAGTTGGTGAGATCTAGGCTCCTTAGCTTGTGTGATAGCACCATTGTTATCACAATAGAGACCAATGGGATACACAATGCCAGGAATTATGCCAAGTTCACTAATGAACTTTTTGATCCAAACAACTTCCTTTGTTGCACTTGAGGCAGCAATATACTCGGCCTCGGTTATAGAATCAGCAACTGTATCTTGCTTTGAACTTTTCCAGCTCACAACGCCGCCGTTTAAGAAAAACACATAACCAGATTGCGATCTAAATTCATCCTTATTTGCCTGGAAGCTAGCATCGGTGTATCCAATTATAGCAAGCTCTTCCTGACCTCCATATATCAAGAATGAGTCCTTAGTATTTCTCAAATACTTAAGGATATTCTTGACAGCTACCCAATGAGCATCACCGGGATCAGATTGGTACCTACTCGTTGTACTTAAAGCATACGAGACATCTGGTCGAGTACATAACATGGCATACATGATAGATCCTATTGTAGATGCATATGTGTCGCGGCGTGAAAAATACCCAAGCGTAAGGAACGCTCGAAATATAAACAAAATAGAGTCGCCACTGAACTTTATTTATTCCCAAAGAGGGAAAGGGGAAATATCGACAAAACCCACGAGAAGCAAAAAGAAATGGTCATTGCAACCAAATCGGGTTCGGGAGTCGGTTATGCAAGGGGGAGGTATTAGCACCCCTCACGTCCATCGTACTCGATGGGACCCATCTAGTTAGTTTCGTGTAAGAGTATTAGCGTGATATCGTTTGCGAACTTCTACTTAAGGAGTGAGAAAACAGAAAGAAAGAAAGGAAAGAGTTAAGGTTT
Organism: Lathyrus oleraceus; assembly: GCF_024323335.1. NCBI lineage: Eukaryota > Viridiplantae > Streptophyta > Magnoliopsida > Fabales > Fabaceae > Lathyrus > Lathyrus oleraceus. The sequence goes on along the minus strand of NC_066581.1, from coordinate 367,214,008 downwards.
TTTAATATTAATGTGCCTGACAAGATTTCGCAATCCTGCTCCTACGTATCTCCAGGTGCTATGAAGAACTCAAGGCATACGTAGTTCTACCCAAAGAGAACTACTGGGTGGATTGCTTTTAAAGAGAGTGATGTTTGGATCATATTTGAGCGATTAAACCTTTACTTACTGCTCGCTCTTGGAGGCTGAAGTCTTTGTTTCTTTCGCATCAAAATGGATGTTGCATACTCTTTTCTGAAAAATGTTTTCGGAGTCACACAAGGGCGGAAAATAAGTTTGATGAGTTTGAGTTGATTTTAAGCGGAGACAGACATCCAAGCAGGGAGCTCTACTGCAGTACTCGAATGCCCGAAAAGGAAGAGGCCTAAGCCCAATCACTCTCTTTTCATCCAAAAGTTTATTATGAAAATGTGTGGCAAATTAGGTCAAAGTTCATTAACGGAAGATGATTAGTCAGACAGAGAGCTCTACAGCAGTGTCCAAATAATCGGGAAAGAGAAGGTCGATACACAATCAATCTTTTTCGTCTATAAGAGAAATGACCTAATTCTGGCAATTACTATATGTTAATATGGAAGACGAATGTTTGAACATTGAGCTCTGCATCAGTATCCTAACATTCGAAACAGAGAAAGTCTAAACTTAATCAGTTTCTTCCATTTTTATTGTGAAAAGCTTTTGAAAATAGGGGGCGACTTGACGTTGGATCAAGCGTCTGAAGTTGACTTATGAAAAATAATTTGGATGTGGCGGGGGTGCGCTCGACTTTACAATCAATTTGGATTTGATTTGGGGAAAAAAGACTCGACGTTGGATCGAGTGTTTGTTTTTATTCTTTTCTAAAAGGGTTGATTTTAATCTTCTGTTAACAATCAAATAGTACAGTAAAGTAAATGAAAGCGATAAATTTATTACATATGTTTAGGAATGGGGATACAATATAATAATTAAATGATATAAGTTTTGAAAGACAGTTTGAAAAAAAAAGAATCTCGTGGTAAGAAGTCCCAAGAGAAAGCCAAGGGACTCGAAGTAAAATCGGAAGTTAAATTGAATTTTTAATTTTAAAATTACTATGCATTTTAGAAAAATCAATCGGACAATTAAATCAATTTTTAAAAAAAATATTTAATAAGTGATGACCAATTAATCAATAAATAAATATGATAATAATAATAAAACAAAACTAATAATAATAACAATCTGGAAAACTTATATAAATAATAATAAATAATGATAAATAAAATAAAATAAACAAATAATGACAACAATTGTTAATAATAATAACTAATAATAAGAATAATAAAAATAAACAAAATAAACAAATATATAATAATAATAATAATAATAATAGTTAATAAAAAAAATAAACAAACAATAATAGACAATGATAAATAAAATTCAGTAATACTAATAATCACAATTAGTAGTAATACTAATAATAATAATAAATCAATCAATCAATCAATAAATAATAATATTAATAATTAATAAAACAAAAAATAAAAAAATAATAATGAATAATGATAAATAAAAATTCAATAATACTAATAATTGCAATTAATAATAATACTAACAATAATAACAACTAATAATAAGAATAACAATAAAAAATCAATAAATAAATAATAATATTTTATAAATGAAATAAATAAAATAAATAATAATAATAGTAACATCAGTAGTAATAATGATAATAATAATTAAAAAAAAATAGTGAATAAATAAAATAAAATAAATAATAATAATAATAATAATAATAATAATTAGAGAATAAATGATAATTAATGAATTAGAATAACAATAATCAATGATGATAATAATAATAAATAGGAAGTTAGTAATAATATTAACAATTAATATTAAATTAATTGTAATAATAATATTCATAATAATAATAATAATTACAATAATAATAATAATAATAATAATAATAATAATAATAATAATAATTACAAATAGTAACAATAATAATGTGAAATAAATGAGAGAGAGAAAAAAAGACAAATAAAAGAGAGGTGAGACGGTAGAAAAACTGGACAGAGGGAGAGTGGAAGTGATTTTGGAAATTTATGTATCACCACTTATAACTTGACACATGGTAGAGGTATTTTTTTATAAAAAGAAAAGTCAAAAATAATTCATGCTCTTCCTCTACATGTGTATCAGTTGGTAAAATAAAAACATGTTTTCTGAATAAATAAAAAAATTCTCTTCTTCTCAACTCTCTCTCCCTCACGTCAGATCTCCCTTTCTTTTCTCTCAAAAAAAATCAAAAGAAAATATAATCTCTTCCTCTCCAACTTCATGATTTAGTAAAAAAGAAAGAAAAATTGGAGTCAAAATAAAGAAACCAAACCTGTCTCTAACGAAATGGTGGTGGTTTAGATCGAACGTTGATACAACGGTTTTGCAGGAAACGTCTGCGGTGGTGACATGATGGAGGAATAGAAACAGGTTACTATGGCGAAGATGATTCCACAGTCGAAAAAGCGAATTGGGACGGAGGAAAATACGTTTTTATTTTGAAATTTTGAGTTGTTGTTCTTGTATTGATTGTTATTTTTAATGTTAAAGTTTAGAACTTTGAGTTGTTGTTCTTGTATTGATTGTTATTTTTAATGTTAAAGTTTGGTTACTTTCATGGTGTTTGTTAGGATAGCACAATGTAAACGTGGAGTAGATATTGTAATTTTTTTGTGTTAGAGTGAGAGTGAGAGTTTTGAGAGTTTTTCTTTCCTCCAAAGAAATGTAATCAGAGTGAGAGTTTTGAGAGTTTTTCTTTGTGACTGCGAGTGATGTGAAGTAAAATTAAATGTTTATGCATCAACCTTGATAATACATGAAGATGTGATGGCTAATGTATTGATATAGCCCAAAAAAGGACAAGTTTTGATAGTCTCTGATGTGAGGTGAAACAGAAAAAGTTTAAAGGTGGAAAAAAAATCTCTCTTTTTAAGTATGTGTGAGAGAAAATGGCGGTTTGATAGTTTGTGGCTGGGAAATGTGAGACGTGGTCACTGATTTGTGGAGGGAGAAAAATACATAATTTTTTACTCTTTTTCTTTTCATAATAAACACATAATTCCTTAAAATTTAAAATCTATATATATATATATATATAATATATATATATATATATATATATATATATATATATATATATATATATATATATATATATATATAACAAAGTAAAAGATACAAATAAAATAAAATTCTTTATTAAGAAAAATCTTTAAAAAATAAAATATATGAATGTAATAAAATTAAAAAAGTTTAAAATAAAAATTATATATTTTTTACAAAATTTTTAAAAAACAAAGTATATAAATATAATAAAATTAAAATTTTTAAAATAAAATTATATATTTCTTACAAAAAGCTTAAAAAACAAAGTATATAAATATAATAAAGTTAAAAGATTAAAATGAACATGATTAATTTTAAATAAACCTATTAATTATATTTGCTTAAAAGGAAAAATAATCGGATAAAAAAAATGAACAAAAGTCAGGCACAAAATAAAAATAAATAAATAAATAAAAAATAAAGTGAATGCACCAAAATTATTAGTGCGAAATAAACTTCTCGAAAACAAACATGTTTAAATCAAATTTTGAAATAAAAAAATGACTAGTTAAACGGTTCAGGCTGATCAGAATGCGACCGAAAAACTAGTCAAAAAAAATAAAAAAATAAAACGAGTTATCAAGGTTGAACTATGCGAAAGGTAGATTAATTAAACTGACGTCTGCAAGTTCAATTTTGAAATTTTTCGCCCGCTAATTTGATGCACATTTGAGAAACGATTCGACTGGTCTGTCTATAGAATCTAAAAATTATTTCAAGCGATATTTGAAGCACCATGCGAAACGAAATGTATGTTATGACAAGTAGAAAAATGCATATGTCTTGTAAATGCACTAAATTGTTTACTGAGTAATCGTGAATAGACAATCAGATGCGAATGAAACACCCTCAGACCATTTGCTTCTGATTCTCAAACACAAATAAAATTATGCAAAGATTCAGATGATGACAATACTCTTAATTGTCACCCTCTGATCCTCTGAAATCATGATAAAATGGAAACAAATGATGCACTGAGATTGAGAAATCAAATCTTTCGACTGCTTAATCAATAGATGACTGAATGAACATCATCAAGATCATATAAAATGCCAGAACTCCTGACTTTTCATCTAAACCCTGATAAACCCTTTTAACTGAAGAAATGCAAGGCAAAATGGATCGGTTTTTGTTATGTTGATGCGAGTGAAAAACTCAGGGTAAAATTTAGGGTATGACAGCTGCCCCTATTTAAACATCTTTATCTGGAGGATATGAAAACCTCTTGTCTTCAAATCGTCATGGTGAAGGATAGTTTAAATACCAAAACAAACCCAAATTTTGCCCTTCTATGGGAAAGAAAGATATGTTTGTGATTACAAATAAAGACACTGGGTTTTAAGAAATACTCTCGATTTCTTAATTAGCAAACAGTAATGCAAATGAATACAACGAAATTTAAGAAATACTCTTGATTTCTTAATCGTCGGGTGGTATGAATGTAAATGAAGGTTTAAGAAATACTCTTGACTCCTTAAAAATGAATGCGAATGAATTGAGAAATACTCTCAATTTCTCAACTGTATGAATGATAACTAAGATGGATGCTAAGGAGTACTCTTGACTCCTTAGAGATGATTGGATTAAGAAATACTCTTGATCTATTAATCATCATATGGATGAATGAAAATGCAGATGAATTAAGAAATACTCTTGATCTCTTAATCATCGGATGATAAATGATATGAGAAATGCTCCTGATTTCTCAAATGCTGTGAAGATGAGTTAAGAAATACTCTTTGATTCCTTAATCATGAATGTAAATATGCTGAGAAATGCTCTTGACTTCTCAGATGCTATGCAAATTAATTAAGAAATACTCTTGATTCCCTAATCATGAATGTAAATGAATTGAGAAATACTCTTGATTTCTCAGATGAAATGCAAATGAATTAAGAAATACTCTTGATTCCTTAATCATGAATTTAAATGAATTGAGAAATGCTCTTGATTTCTCATATGACATGCAGATGAGTTAAGAAATACTCTTGATTCTTAATCATGAATGTAAATGAAATATGTATAAGTTAAGAAATACTCTTGATTTCTTAATCATGAAAATGCAGATGAATTAAGAAATACTCTTGATTCCTTAATCATGAATGTAAATGGGAAATGCTCTTGATTTCTCAGATGACATGCAAATGACTGGGGATGAGAGAATCATGTTCAGTTGCTCTTGACTGACATTAGATCTCTGGGATGGATCTGTTATAAGGTAACATGCTCGACTGGTCCTCAGACGTTCTTCGTTGAAGGCAGACACTCTTGGGGGAATAAATGATCATATTCAGCTGCTCTTGGCTAAAGATGTCATATTTAGCAACTCTTGGCTGAAACAAATGCATTCAACTGCTCTTGATTGAAGAAAAACTGTAAAATAAAATAGTGTTCATCTGCTCTTGGCTGAAAGTAATGCATTCAAATGCTCTTGGTTGACGCAAATTGCTGGGAAATAAACAAAATACTTCCTTTGCAAATAACTGCATGTTCACCTGCTCTTGGCTGACAGAAGACTCTTTGGGGGAATGAGAAGATCCCAGAGACTTGATGGGGATGAAAAGTTAATGATAACTAAAAGGATTAACATTACTCTCAATTATCAAACTGACAGGTCCAATCAGATGTTCCATCTCATAGTAGATCAGCATGAAACACTAACTCTGCCGAGGATTGATTGAAGCAACCTGTTGGGGAATATAAAAGACTCTTTGGGAAATAAACACACAAGAGACTCGTTGGAGATATATGTTGTTGGGGATACCTTTCTCAAGGAATCCTACTGGTATGAAACTCGCTTGGGGAGTTTATGAAATTTTGTTGGAGAAAATACAATGTTGGAGAAACTTTGTGGGGAGATAATCTACTGAGGAAACCAAGCAGAAATTCCGTTGACACTAGAGTTCCAATGGGAGAACATCAATCACCTTGTTAGGGAAGAAACTCATCTTAAGAATCAATGCCAACAATGATCAAATTCTGAAAATTCTTACTGAAGAGAATAATTATTCTACTCCTGAGAATACAGACCCCTTGAATCTTGGTTTGTTGAGGATTATATTGAACTTCCTTGAGAGGTTGCTGAATTCGGCTGAGGTTTATGCATGATCTATTTTTGTACATGATATGCAAAATGAATGTGAATGTATGAATATATTAGTTTATGCATTTTGTGGGTATCAAGCTCGGATTCCCCAACGCCTTGTCTTGAATAGTTTTGTCACCATGAAGATGATTTTTTTGTTGCAACAAAATTCTGATTTCTTCTTTTCCGCCAAGCGGGCTTCAATGAGGACTTCTTACTTCTGGAAGAAAATCCATCTCAAACTTGCTTTAGATTACAATGATCTAGGAAATGTCCCACGTCTTGTGAACCAAGTACATTATTGTAAACCAACAAAAATTCCTTTTATACTTTCAAAATCAAAACAAATTAAAGTTTTCAAAAGCTTTGCCGTTTCCACTATTTTAATGTTTTTATCTTATCAAAAATAAAAAGCGACATTAAGCAGAAAAACAGAAATAATTGGTAAAGCAATGTTCAACTGAACAATTTTATTTGATGAGAAGAATAACTCATACATGGGGTTCATGAAGATGTAAACCCCTCTAAGAGGAGATTACAGAGAAATAAAGCAAGTAAATGGCAACAAAAATTTAACTGATTTTCCAACGAAATACAACTTTGCTACTTCCCCTATGTCCTCTAGTCCTCATTACTTTGCTTCTAGAGATGGTAATTGGACTGATTTCTTCCATCTGAGCTTTGTTACAGTGTTGACTTGTGTCGCTGCATTATTATGCCTTTGGATATTCCCTAACTTTTGCGCGAACTGCTCCTTAAGAGTTTCAGTTCACCGGGAGATTTTACCCTTTTTTGCTTAAGTCGCCCTTTCGGGTTTTCGACTTACTGGGCTTAATTTTTTTGTTTATCCCTAATTTTTGCCTGAGCCGCCCTTTCGAGATTTCAACTCACCGGGATGCTCATTTTTTGCCTAAGTCGCCCTTTCGGGTTTTTCAACTTAGCGAGCTTTTATTATCCATCTCTTTTTCTTAGGCATAATACTTTCTGACTGCATCAGAATTGACGGGGTGTGTCAACTCTTCTCCGTCCATGTTCGTGAGAACTAAAGCTCCACCAGAGAAAGCTTTCTTCACCATAAATGGTCCTTCATAGTTTGGAATCCACTTGCCACGTCAATCCTTCTGGAGGGATATTATCTTTTTCGAAACTAGTTCACCTACATTAAACTCTCGAGGTCGGACCTTCTTGTCAAATTCCCTCTTGAGTCTCCTCTGATATAACTGACCATGACACAATGTTGTCATCCTCTTTTCTTTGATTAGATTGAGTTGGTCAAACCTGGTTTGAATCCATTCTGCTTCTTCTAATTCTGTCTCCATCAAGACTCTAAATGAGGGGATCTCAACTTCTATCGGTAGCACAACCTCCATGCCATAGACTAGTGAGAAAGGGGTTACCCCTGTTGAAGTGCGAACAACTCTTTGATATCCGTGCAAAGCAAAGGGTAGCATCTCGTGCCAATCTTTATAAGTTTTCACCATCTTTTGAATGATCTTCTTGATATTCTTGTTAGCTGCCTCTACAGCTCCGTTCATCCTTGGTCTATAAGGTGACGAGTTATGATGTTCAATCTTGAAATTCTCGCATAACTCCTTCATCATCTTATTATTCAAATTTGATCCATTATCAGTGATAATCTTGCTAGGAGTTCCGTAGCGACAAATTATCTCTTTCTTGATAAACCGAGTGACAACTTGCTTTGTCACATTGGCATAAGAAGTTGCTTCTACCCACTTAGTGAAGTAGTCAATGGAAACCAGAATGAAGCAATGTCCATTTGCAGCTTTAGGCTCAATCATACCAATCATGTTTATGCCTCACATTGAGAATGGCCATGGAGCTGATAAAACATTCAGAGGAGTAGGTGGCACGTGCACCTTGTCAGCATAAATTTGGCATTTCCTGGCATAGTGGTAACAATTTGTTTCCATTGTCAACCAATAGTAACCAACTCTAAGGATTTTCTTTGCCATTGCATGTCCGTTTGCATGAATGCCGAAAGAACCTTCGTGGATTTCTTTGATGAGTAGGTCGGCTTTGTGTCTATCCACGCATCTAAGCATAACTAAATCAAAGTTTCTTTTGTATATAACACTACCCCTTAGGAAGAAATTGGCTGATAACTTTCTTAAGGTCTTTTTGTCTGTGATGGATACATCATTTGGATACTCGTGCTTCTCAAGATATCGTTTGATGTCATAAAACCAAGGCTTGCCATTTGTTTCTGCTTCAACTGCCAAGCAATATGCTGGCTCTTCTAGATGTTGAATTGTAATAGCAGGTGATTCGTTGGCCCACTTGACCTTAAACATAGATGACATAGTAGCCAAGGCATCGGCTAGCTGATTCTCCTCCCTAGGAATATGATGGAAATTAATCTCATCAAAGTATGGGATTAGCTTCATGACATGCTCTCGGTATGGGATCAAATTGGGATGGCGGGTCTCCCAATCTCCTTTGATTTGATAGATGACAAGTGTTGAGTCCCCATAAACTTCAAGAATCTTGATTCGTAGGTCAATAGTTGCTTCAATTCCCAAGATACATGCTTCATACTCCGCCATATTATTAGTGCAGTGGAAACATAACCTTGCCGTGAAGGGAAGATGAAAATCCTTTGGAGAAGTTATAACAGCCCCAATTCCGTTACCCAATGCATTTGAGGCACCATCAAACACGAGCGTCCACCGCAATCCTGGTTTGGGTCCTTCTTCCGGGCCTGGAATCTCATAGTCTCTTATGTACATGACGTCTTCATCTGGGAAGTCGAGTCTCATCGATTGATAGTCCTCCACTGGCTGGTGCGCAAGATACTCTGATAACACACTACCCTTAATGGCCTTCTGAGTTACATACTGAATGTCATATTCTGATAACAACATTTGCCAGCGAGCGATTCTACCAGTTAATCCAGGTTTCTCGAAGATGTACTTGATGGGATCCATCTTGAATATTAACATTGTTGTATGACAAATCATATACTGTCTCAGACGACGAGCGGCTCATGCTAATGCACAACAAGTCTTTTCTAGCATGGAGTACCTGATTTCATATTCTGTAAACTTCTTGCTCAGGTAGTAGATAGCATGCTCTTTTCTACCTGTCTCATTGTGCTGCCCCAGTACACATCCCATGGATTCATCGAGTACTGTCAAATACATAATAAGAGGCCTTCCTGGAACTGGTGGCACTAAGATTTGCGGTTCTTGCAGATACTGTTTGATTTTATCGAATGCACTCTGGCAATCATCGTTCCACCTAACGATTTGATCTTTTCTTAACAACTTGAATATTGGCTCGCAAGTGGCTGTCAAATGCGATATGAATCTGGAAATATAGTTCAATCTGCCCAAGAAACCACGAACTTGCTTCTCTGTCCGAGGTGCTGGCATCTCTTGAATTGCTTTGACTTTGTTAGGATCAACTTCTATGCCTCTCTGGCTCACAATGAATTCTAGAAGCTTTCTAGATCTGACTCCAAAAGTGCATTTAGCAGGGTTTAAGCGTAGTCTGTATTTCCTCAATCTTACAAACAACTTCTTCAGATGAATAACATGCTCCTTTTCTGTCTGAGACTTGGCAATCATGTCATCCATATAGACTTCAATCTCCTTATGTATCATATCATGGAAAAGAGTCACCATGGCTCTTTGATAGGTTGCCCCAACATTTTTCAGGCCGAAAGGCATTACCTTATAACAGAAAGTGCCTCATGGTGTAATGAAAGTTGTTTTCTCCATATCTTCGGGAGACATTTTAATCTGATTATATCCTGAGAATCCGTCCATGAAGGAAAATACAGAGAACTGAGTTGTGTTATCTACCAATACATCAATGTGAGGTAAAGGAAAATCATCTTTGGGACTAGCTCTATTCAGGTCTCTGTAGTATACACACATTCGAACTTTTCCATCTTTCTTCGGAACTGGCACAATATTAGCAATCCACTGCGGGTAAGTTGTAACAGCTACAAAACCTGCATCAAATTGCTTCTTGACCTCATCTCTGATCTTGACAGCCATGTCTGGTCGAGTTCTTCTCAACTTTTGCTTGATGGGCGGGCATTCCGGCTTCAATGGTAGCTTATGCACAACTATGTCGGTGTCGAGTCCTGGCATATCCTGATATGACCAAGAAAACACATCCACATATTCATGTAGTAGCTTGACTAGTTCCTCCTTCACACTTTTTTTCAAAGCCGTTCCGACCTTGACTTCCTTTCTATCCTCCTCAATCCCCAGATTGATCACATCCACTGGTTCTTGATGAGTATGAATCATCTTTTCCTCTTGTTTCAAAAGTCTGGTCAACTCTTCTGGGAGTTCACAGTCTTCCTTACCATCCTCTTCAGCTTGGTTAATCGGGAGGTCGAAGTCTTAGGGAATTATAGCATTGTCGTGTTCAATGGATCCAGTTATTAATGATCTGCATGGAAATGATTTTTTCTTTTTAGCGGAAGATTTTGAAAAATGAAAGTGATGTGAAATCAAAATTGCCATTTTTTTAATTTTGTTATTTATTTGTTTGTAAAAAAATTAAAAAGATGAAAGACGGGGATCTCAAAAAAATGTGCTTTGTATTGATGATAAGGCTTAAATATTAACACAAAATGGGCCTTACAAAGCTATCCATATGCCTTGGGTGTGGCATTGGATGTTTTTAGAAAACATTAAATTACTTTGAAAAAGAAACTATATCCGGAACATCTGTTACCTTCCAGTTAGTGAGAGCGGCATCCGGAGGTCCACGAAACACCATCTTGGACAAATCTGGATCTTCATCTTCAAGAGCATTCACTTGATCATCACTTCGGAAACCAGCTTTGGAGAATATTTCCTGGATGCTAGGAACCTTCCCCTGATGTATCTTTTGATCTTTGAAAAGTTCAATAGACGGTTAATATCCTAATCCACACTTGTCTTTATTCTTAGGCAATTCAATCATTATGCCCCAACTTCTAGGGCAACCAACTTCAATTGCAGCTGTCACACTCTTCCACGAGGTCATGACCCCCTTGGGTTCTTCAACAAGTTTCAGCTTAGTCTGGACCATATTGACCACTTCAAGGGCTTGGAGAGGAGTTTCAACAATGTCTTCACCTACTTCAATGTATCTGAAAGAAGTCAAATGGCTGACGAAAATATCTTCCTCTCCGGATACTGATACCAGCTTACCAGAAGTAACAAACTTCAGCTTCTGGTGAAGTGTCAAGGTGACAGCTCTAGCAGCATGGATCCAAGGTCTACCTAACAGACAACTATAGGCAGGCCTAATATCCATTACCTGGAAGGTAATATGGAAAGTTTGAGGACCAATCAGGATTAGGAGGTTAATCTTCCCAATAACTGTTCGCTTAGACCCATCAAAAGCTTTCACTATCAAAGCACTGGGTCTCATCTGCACCCCTTCAATATTCAATTGTGCCAGGGTAGTCTTAGGTAACACATTCAAGGATGAACCTGTATCCACCAGTACTCGAGCCAAAGTAACATCTGTACACTGAATGGAGATATGAAGCGCCATATTATGTTCTCGCCCATTAGGGGGTAAATCATCATCAGTGAACATCAAACAACTACTAGCATTGAGATTAGCAACCACATTATCAAACTGAATAACACTGATGTCCTCTGCCACATAAGCTTCGTTCAAGAACTTCAATAGAGCAGTCCTATGAGCCTTAGAACTCATAAGTAGAGAAAGAATGGAGATTTTTGAAGGAGTTTGGTTGAGCTGATCTACGACCTTGTAGTCATTCTTCTTGGTGATTTTCAAGAATTCTCTATCCTTTTCAGCAGTCACTACTTTCTTAGATGAGCCTTCTCCTGCTTCTGGAGGATTCACCTCTTTCCCCTTCGTTGATTCAACTGTTGGTGCACTTTCTTTGTTTGGGATCACTTCAGGAGCGAAAACCCTTCCACTTCGAGTCACACCACTAGCTCCAGCGATGTTAGTCACATCTGGCTCTTTCAAGATTACTGGTTTGTTACCCACATAAACTATAGGCTCATAGTTCCAAGGCACTGCTTTGGTACTGTCAAATAAGAATGGAGCGGGAACATAAATAACCATGGGCTCAATCTTCTTCACTTGCTCTAGGTCAACATTTCTCTTATAAGGGACCACAAAAGGCTTAGGAAGCCTCTCTTGATCAAACACAGGCACAATCACAACAACTTCCTCATCAATCTTTGCTCTAGTGAACTGAATAACCCGCTGATCCATCAAAAGTTGAAAATAAATTTTGAATTCACCACACTGATCAGGGTTGGACGAACACACCACACAACTATCATGTACTTCATTCATCAATTCTGCTTCCATCAATCTAGCATGGACCACTGTTAAAAGAATCTTCAACTTAAACACATCCTTTATCAATCCATCATCAGTTGAACTTTCTATAGCATTGATACCTGAACCATCATGTTTAGGCAAAGGATTGTTCCCCATATTTGGAACATCAGCAAAAGGCAATATTTTCTGATCTATCAACTCTTGGACCCAGAGCTTGAACACTTTGCAATTCTCTGTTGTATGACCCTCTGAATTGTTCAGGCAAAGGATTGTTCCCCATATTTAGAACATCAGCAAAAGACAATATTTTCTGATCTATCAACTCTTGGACCCGGAGCTTGAACACTTTGCAATTCTCTATTGTATGACCCTCTGAATTAGCATGAAAGGCACATCTAGCATTCTCATCATACCAAGGCTTATGCGGCTTCGGCATTGGAGGTAATGCCCTTGGCACGACAGTCCCATTCCGAATCAGATACGGTAGCAATTGAGTGTAAGTCATTTGGGATAGGAGTGGTATTCACATTATTGTACTGTTGATATGGCCTCTGTTGATTTGGTCGTTGCTGCTGAACTGGATGTGGTTGATTATTCTGTTGATTTCTCTGGTGATGTTGAGGTGGAGGATCCTGGAACTGAGGTTGTGGAGCTTGATATTGAGGAACTGGAACTTGATAGTGAGGTACCGGAGCTGGAATAGGAACATGATCAATTGGACGGTAAGGCATGGTTGGATATTGAGCAGCTGCTACGTAAGGGTACTAATAATAAGGCCCAGAAGCAGAAGCCTTGTATGGTTCCCTCCCCCTCTGAGAAGAAATGGCACTAGTCTCACCCTCCTTCCTCTTGAATCCGTTGAAAGGCTTCTTCAAGATTGGTTGACTGCTGGAACCTCCCTGGATTTTACCATTTTTCAGTCCTTCTTCTACTCTTTCTCACATGATCACCATGTTAGAAAATCTTGTGGACACACTAATGGTCAATCTTTCATAATATTGGCTCTGCAAGGTACCCATGAAAATGTCAATCAATTCACGATCAACCAATGGTGGGTGCACCCTTGCAGCCAACTCTCTCCAGCGTTGCGCATATTCTTTGAAAGACTCACTGTCTTTCTGGGCCATACTCTGAAGCTGAGTACGGTTTGGTGCCATGTTAGTATTATATTTGTATTGCTTTGCAAATGCTTCAGCCAACTCATCCCAAGTGTGGATGTTGCTACACTCCAACTGCATGTACCAATCCAAAGATGCCCCAGTTAGACTGTCCTGAAAGCAATGGATCATGAGCTTATCATCTCTGGCATAGGCAGCCATTTTTCTGCAATACATTTTCAAGTGTATGTTAGGACATGTGAGGCCTTTGTATTTTTCAAATTCCGACGCATTGAGTTTTGGAGGAATCACCACGTCTGGGACCAGACACATCTCAAAGGCACTCAATCGGGTTGAGTTATGTCCTTCCAAGATTCTTAGCTTTTCGGCCAGAGCACGACACATCAAGATAGCCTCAGAATCTTGGGCAGTAGTAGGGATGACCATTGGAGTAACTTCGTTGTAATTCTGCATTTCAAACTCATCCTGGAGCTTCTCATCGGTGCGGGGAATGACTACTTGATTGACTATCGGAGGTCCTTGCGCAACGACTCCATCAACTACTCCAGAAGTATGCGCAGGTGGAGGCACATGAGTTCTTTCAGGCGGTGGAACAAAACCTGGAGGAAGACAGTAGATAACGGGATTTGGAATAGGAACTGAAGGTCCTGACTGAAGAGCAACCCCTTGAACTAGAGCATCGTTCCTTGCAGCAGCGGCTACACGAGCCTCTTCTTTCCTTCTAGCCAGAGCTCGTATAGCCTCAAAGATCTGCTCAATCTTGCTTTTAACAGAGTCCATCTCCTCTTTGAAGGCAACTTGTTCTTCTCGAACTACATCTATGATTCTTCTTGTGTTGGAGCGGGTAGCGTATGCACGTTGAGGAATCAGCTTGAACTACTGGAGACGAGGAAAAAATGAAATGAATTTTTATTTTGAGAAATGAACTGCATGATGCATACTTTAATGCACGTGGCTATAAAAAATGTCTTTTATGCTTATGTTCAATTTTATTTTAAGGGAACCGTGTTAAATTCCTTGTTATTTAGCAAGCATTCAAAGAGATCACGGGGAATAAAACAAGAACGGAACCAAACTTTTTGTACAAAAGAAACTCAAAATCCTTCATTCATTCAATTCAAAACAGAGTACAAGGATTGAGTACAAAATATTCTTTCAAACATAAAGGAAAGTACAAAACGACAGGGTTAGACTGTAGGCTTCTGTTTGTTGAGCTCTTCCAACTCTCCTTTGAACCTTTTCATCATGTCATCACAAAGATAAATAAATTTGGTCACTGAAAGAGGGATGTTGTCATTGTCTACGTCTTCCAGAGCACATCTTAGCATCAAAGGCGCATTCTTAGCCATGCCATTACAAAAGTCTATCAAACTGGCAAACTTGTCTCGATACTCATTTCTTTGTTCATGTAAAAACTGGATGGTTTCCTCGCAGGCTGTCAAACTAGCATTCACATTTTCCCTTGCGTTCATCCAATCTTCACCTTCTCGTAGCAAAGAGTCATGTCGGCTTCTCCAGTATCGTTCCCACTCATTAGCATTTTCAGCCTCCTGGCACTTTCCTTTCCATATTTCAGGTGTAACCTGAGTAGCAGCCATAACACTCTCTTTACTGTGGCGTTCTCGTTCTTCCCTTTCTTTTGATTCACAGAGTGAAACACTGAGGTTGGCTATCTCAGCCTCAAGCGTCTCTCTTATCTCCTTCTTTTGTTTTATGGCGAGCTTCCACCATTTCTCTTTCTCACGACAATCCCTCTCAGCCTCTTTCAGTTGGCTTTTGACGGTATTCAAGCAGCTGTCAGCCTGATCTAACCCCTGTTTGACTCTTTTTCTCTTATATTCCTCCTTATCAGTCCTTTCCACATTTGCTTGAAGCTGTGTTTTCTTCCACCCAAGCTCCCACTTATGATTATCCCTTTCTTCAGTAACCCGGAGAAGGTTCAACTGTAGCTCTTCATTCTCTTTTTCCAAACTTTGGATGACAACTTTGAGCTCTTTAGCTTCCTCCATAGTGACGTGAGTAGGTTCTGGAGGATTTGTATGCATTGGAGGCTCATAAGGGTATGGTAGTTTATCTTGAGAAGCTCTGGCTTGGATCCAACTCGTATATAGCCCTCTAGCTATACAATTCTTCTTTCCACGCTCCCTTTTTCCTTCTCTACGAACTTTAGTCCAGGCACGACCTATCCTCTTCACCAGATCAAAGTCCTTCACTCCTTCTCCCAGCAAGAAACCTTCTAACAACTTGTCTTCTGGTTTGTCATTCATAGGAAACCCAAGTTGCCAAATAGCAAGCCCAGGGTTGTAATTGATGCAACCTCGAGTTCCTATGAGTGGCACATTATGGAAGTTGCCATATTTGACGATTATGTCCACATCATCATAAACACGAGAGTACCAGGTGATGTCATTGGCAGTGAGAGACATGATTTTTTGAGACCACTTAAGGTTATCCTTGTTCTGAACAAAAGGCCATTCGCTTGGTAAGTGAGATAAGAACCATTTATACAGTAAAGGAGCGCAACATTGGATCATCCCCCCTTCTTCTCATTTCTCCAATGGATAGAGTAATAAACATCTGCAAGCAAGGTGGGAATGGGATTCTTGATCAAGAAAATGCGTATAGCAGTCATGTCCACGAAGTCATCAATGTTCGGGAACAAGACAATCCCATAAAGTATCAAGGCTAACACAACATTGAAAGCGACCCAATCTTATTTACTTTTGAAATCTCAAGCTTTTCCCACTAAGAACTTCAAAGTGAAGCCCAAAGTGTCTCCTTTTGGTCCAAGATTAGCTTTCACTTCCGCTTTATCTAGATGTATAGATGAACCTATTTGTTGATGTGTAGGAAATTCCCCTAGACCGGTGTAAGGGACTTCATCCTTGATACCAATGTCTGCTATATGTGAGAACTCTTCCAGTGTTGGCGCCAACTGGAAGTCCTGGAATGTGAAACACCGCAAGGGAGGATCATAGAATTGTGCCAAAGTGAAAATGGCCCAAGCATCCACCTCGGTGTTCATGATAGTCAACAGGTCACCATACTCAACACAAAAGTTGTTCCTTCTGATTTTTTTCACATCTGAGATCAACTCCTTAATCAATCCTAGCTTTGGATTCCTGAACTTGAATGAATAAGTAATTTTTTTATTGCTACCCATGTCTTCTGAATGCCTGCAATCAAACGAGTCTTTAGGTCCCTTGAAAATATGCACATGTCATATGTGTTATGATTATGAAATGTTTTATGTTTATGTATGTATAGTTGGGTAGGTGATCATTGGAACATTCTGATTAATTACTTCATGGAGGAAAGGTTCCAGGAATAGGAAAACCAAACAGGTAGGCTCTAGGGTTTAAAAGGTCCCTAGAGTCATGGACCCAATTCAAGAATATTATCGTCAGAATGACTAATCATAAGACAATAATATCTTTAAAAGGATCTATTCTAGGTGAGGTCTTTGTATTAACCCAACGAGTCCTAAGTCTCATAGGTCAATACTACACAACCATCGACTCCATGGTTCTAGACACGGTTCCCAGAGTCACGAATCACACCTGACAATATTATCGTCAGAACGACTACTCGTAAGACAATAATATCCTCAAAGAATGATCTATTCTGAGTGAGGTTTTCGCATTAACCCAACAAGTCCTAAGTCTCATAGGTCAACACTACACAACCATCGGTCCTAAAGGCCATAGGTTCAGGGTTCTATAAAAGGTCCTCAGAATCATAGATCGAGGTTGAAAGTATCACTGCCAAAACGACTAATCATAAGACAGTAATACTTTCAAGGGATCTCATCTGAGTGGGGTTCTCGCATCAACCTAACGAGTCTGATGTCTCGCAGGTCAATACTACACAACCATCATCCTAACTTAAGTTTTTCTCATAGCTAGGGTATAAAGCTTTTCCTCACACAAATGCCAATAGTCCAGAAAGTTCCAATGATACCATATATCAATAATACAGAAATTGGAAATACAGATAATAAAGGCATATATAGATAAAACAAATAAGAAGAAAATAAACAGATAAAAGCAAAAACTCAAACACAAAACAAACTAAATTAGGGTGGACTCGCATAGTACATGGGGTTTCCCCAGCAGAGTCGCCAGCTGTCGCGGCGCGAAAAATACCCAAGCGTAAGGAACGCTCAAAATACAAACAAAACAGAGTCGCCACCGAACTTTATTTATTCCCAAAGAGGGAAAGGGGAAATATCGATAAAACCCACGAAAAACAAAAAGAAATGGTCTTCGCAACCAAATCGGGTTCGGGAGTCGGTTATGCAAGGGGAAGGTATTAGCACCCCTCACATCCATCATACTCGATGGGACCCATCTAGTTAGTTTCGTGTAAGAGTATTAGCGTGATATCGTTTGCGAACTTCTACTTAAGGAGTGAGAAAAGAGAAAGAAAGAAAGGAAAGACTTAAGGTTTTTTAATATTAATGTGCCTGACAAGATTTCACAATCCTGCTCCTACGTATCTCCAGGTGCTATGAAGAACTCAAGGCATACGTAGTTCTACCCAAAGAGAACTACTAGGTTGATTGCTTTTAAAGAGAGTGATGCTTGAATCACATTTGAGCGATTAAACCTTTACTTGTTGCTCACTCTTGGAGGCTGAAGTCTTTGTTTGTTTCGCATCAAAATAGATGTTGCATACTCTTTTCTGAAAATGTTTTCGAAGTCGCACAAGGGCGGAAAACAAGTTTGATGAGTTTGAGTTGATTTTAAGCAGAGACAAGCATCCAAGCAGGGAGCTCTATTACAGTACTCAGATGCTCGAAAAGGAAGAGGCCTAAGCCTAATCACTCTCTTTTCATCCAAAAGTTTGTTTATGAAAATGTGTGGCAAATTAGGTCAAAGTTCATTAACAGAAGACGATTAGTCAAACAGAGAGCTCTACAGCAGTATCCAAATAATCGGGAAAGAGAAGGTCGATACCCAATCAATCTTTTTTTTTCTATAAGAGAAATGACCTAATTCTGGTAATTACTATATGTTAATATGGAAGACGACTGTTTGAACATTGAGCTCTACAGCAGTATCCTAACATCTGAAATAGAGAAAGTCTAAACTTAATCAGTTTCTTCCATTTTTATTGTGAAAAGCTTTTGAAAATAGGGAGGCAACTTGACGTTGGATCAAGCGTTTGAAGTTGACTTATGAAAAATAATTTGGATGTGGCGAGGGTGCGCTCGACTTTACAATCAATTTGGATTTGATTTGGGGAAAAAAAACTCGACGTTGGATCGAGTGTTTGTTTTTGTTCTTTTCTAAAAGGGTTGATTTTAATCTTCTGTTAACAATCAAATAGTACAGTAAAGTAAATGAAAGCGGTAAATTTATTACACATGTTTAGGAATGGGGTACAGTTTGTCGAATGGGGATACAATATAATAATTAAATGATATAAGTTTTGAAAGACAGTTTGAAAAAAAAAAGAATCTCGTTGTAAGAAGGCCCAAGAGAAAGCCAAGGGACTCGAAGTAAAATCGGAAGTTAAATTGAATTTTTAATTTTAAAATTACTACGCATATGTGAAAAATCAATCGGACAATTAAATCAATTTAAAAAAAAATAAAAAAAAAATATAATAAGTAATGACCAATTAATCAATAAATAAATATGATCATAATAATAAAACAAAACTAATAATTATAATAATCTGGAAAACTTATACAAATAATAATAAATAATGATAAATAATGATAAATAAAATAAAATAAACAAATAATGACAACAATTGATAATGATAATAACTAATAATAAGAATAATAAAAATAATAAAAATAAATAAATATATAATAATAATAATAATAGTTAATAAAAAATAAAAAAATAAACAAACAATAATAGATAATGATAAATAAAATTCAGTAATACTAATAATCGCAATTAATAGTAATACTAATAATAATAATAAATAAATCAATCAATCAATAATTAAATAATAATATTAATAATTAATAAAATAAAAATAATAATAATAAATAATGATAAATAAAAATTCAATAATACTAATAATTGTAATTAATAATAATACTAACAATAATAACAACTAATAATAAGAATAACAATAAAAAATCAATAAATAATAATATTTTATAAATGAAATAAATAAAATAAATAATAATAATAGTAACATCAGTAATAATAATAATAATAATAATAATAATAATAATAATAATAATAATAAATAATAGTGAATAAATAAAAATAATAATAATAATAATTAGAGAATAAATGATAATTAATGAATTAGAATAAGAATAATCAATGATGATAATAGTAATAAATAGGAAGTTAGTAATAATATTAATAATTAATATTAAATTAATGGTAATAATAATAATATTCATAATAATAATAATAATAATAATTACATTAATATTCATAATAATAATAATAATAATAATAATAATAATTACAAATAATAACAATAATAATGTGAAATAAATGAGAGAGAAAAAAAAAGACAAATAAAAGAGAGGTGAGACAGTAGAAAAACTGGACAGAGGGAGAGTGGAAGTGATTTTGGAAATTTATGTATCACCACTTATAACTTGACACATGGTAGGGGTATAGTTTTTTTTTTTTTAAAGTCAAAAAATAACTCATGCTCTACCTCTACATGTGTATCAGTTGGTAAAATAAAAACTTATTTTCTGAATGAAAAAAAATCTCTTCTTCTCAACTCTCTCTCCCTCACGTCCGATCTCCCTTTCCTTTCTCTCAAAAAAAATCAAAAGAAAATATAATCTCTTCCTCTCCAACTTCATGATTGAGTAAAAAAGAAAGAAAAATTGGAGTCAAAATAAAGAAACAAAACTTGTCTCTAACGAAATGGTGGTGGTTTAGATCGAACGTTGATACAACGGTTTTGCCGGAAACGTATGCGGTGGTGACATGATGGAGGAATAGAAACAGGTTACTATGGCGAAGACGATTCCACAGTCGAAAAAGCTAATTGGGACGGAGGAAGTTACGTTTTTATTTTGAAACTTTGAGTTGTTGTTCTTGTATTGATTGTTATTTTTAATGTTAAAGTTTGGTTACTTTCATGGTATTTGTTAGGAGAGCACAATGTAAAGGTGGAATAGATATTATAATTTTTTTGTGCTAACAATGAAAAAGAATTATCACTATAAAGAAACAAATTTTGTTGAGTCTACTATCTTTCCTCCAAAGAAATGTAAACAGAGCCAGAGTTTTGAGAGTTTTTCTTTGTGACTGTGAGTGATGTAATGTTTATGCATCAACCTTGATAATACATGAAGATGTGATGGCTAATGTATTGATATAGCCCAAAAAAGGACAAATTTTGATAGTCTCTGTGTGAGAGAAAATGGCGGTTTGATAGTTTGTGGCTGTGAAATGTGAGACGTGGTCACTGATTTATGGAGGGAGAAAAATACATGATTTTCTACTCTTTTTCTTTTCATAATAAACACATAATTCCTTAAAATTTAAAAATATATATATATATATATATATATATATATATATATATATATATATATATATATATATATATATATATATATATATATAAATATAACAAAGTTAAAAGATACAAATAAAATAAAATTCTTTATTAAGAAAAATCTTTAAAAAATGAAATATATGAATGTAATAAAATTAAAAATTTTAAAATAAAAATTATATATTTTTTACAAAAAGTTTAAAAAACAAAGTATATAAATATAATAAAATTAAACTTTTTAAAATAAAATTATATATTTCTTACAAAAAGCTTAAAAAACAAAGTATATAAATATAATAAAATTAAAAGATTAAAACGAACATGATTAATTTTAAATAAACCTACTAATTATATTTGCTAAAAAGGAAAAATAATCGGATAAAAAAAATGAACAAAAATCGGGCACAAAATAAAAATAAAAAAATAAAAAATAAAGTGAATGCACCAAAATTATCAGTGCAAAATAAACTTCTCGAAAACAGACATGTTTAAATCAAATTTTGAAATAAAAAAATAATCAGTTAAACGGTTCAGACTGATCAGAATGCGACCGAAAAACTAGTCAAAAAAATAAAAAAATAAAACGAGTTATCAAGGTTGAACTATGCAAAAAGGTAGATTAATTAAAATGACGTCTGCAAGTTCAAATTTGAAATTTTTCGCTCGCTAATTTGATGCACATTTGAGAAACGATTCGACTGGTCTGTCTATAGAATCTAAAAATTATTTCAAGCGATATTTGAAGCATTATGCGAAACGAAATGTATGTTATGACAAGTAGAAAAATGCATATGTCTTGTAAATGCACTAAATTGTTTACTGAGTAATCGTGAATAGACAATCAGATGCGAATGAAACACCCTCAGACCACTTTGCTTCTGATTCTCAAACACAAATAAAATTATGCAAAGATTCGGATGACGACAATACTCTTAATTGTCACCCTCTGATCCTCTGAAATCATGATAAAATGGAAACAAATGATGCATTGAGATTGAGAAATCAAATCTTTCGACTTCTTAATCAATAAATGACTGAATGAACATCATCAAGATCATATAAAATGCCAGAACTCCTGACTTTTCATCTAAACCCTGATAGACCCGTTTAACTAAAGAAATGCACGGCAAAATGGATCGGTTTATGTTATGCTGATGCGAGTGAAAAACTCAGGGTAAAATTTAGGGTATGACAATATGGAATCTTTTTCATGCGATCCCTTTCTTCCTTAGTTGAAGGGGATTGTGTTTTTGATAGACATAAGTCATGTTGCATATGTATGAATCCTTTATTAGAATCATGCATATTAAAGCGTCTCAGCACTTTGTCTATGTATGTACTCTGACTTAGGCCAAGCAGTTTTTATGATCTATCTCTATAGATCCTGATTCCTAATATATAGGCTGCTTCACCTAGGTCCTTCATTGAAAAGCATTTCCCCAACCAAGACTTTACTTGTTGCAGGGTAAGGACATTGTTTCCAATGAGTAATATGTCATCTACATATAATACCAGGAAAATGATTATGCTCCCACTAACTTTCTTGTACACACAAGGCTCATCTTCGTTTTTGATGAATCCATGTTGTTTTACTGTTTCATCAAAACGAACATTCCAGCTTCTAGAATCTTGCTTCAATCCATATATTGATCTTTGTAACTTACATATCTTTTGGGCTTCTTCTGGTATGTCAAATCCTTCAGGTTGTGTCATGTACACATCCTCAAGAAGATTCCCATTAAGGAAAGCAGTTTTGACATCTATCAGCCATATTTCATAATCATGATATGCAGCGATAGCAAGTAAAATCCGAACAGATTTAAGCATTGCAACCAGTGAAAAGGTTTCATCATAGTCAACCCCATGAATTCATTTATATCCTTTTGCAACCAGTCTTGCCTTATAGGTATGTACCTTACCATCCATGCTAGTCTTCTTTTTGAAGACCCACTTGCATCCTATAGGGTTAACTCCTACAAGATGCTCTACCAAGGTCCAAACTTGGTTTGTGTACATGGAATCCATTTCAGATTTCATGGTTTCTAGCCACTTCTCAGACTCGAGACCAGTTACGGCCTCTTGGTAGGTCACAGACTCATCTTGATCCATGAGTAATACATCACCTTGATCAGTTATGAGATATCCATATCTCTCAGGTAAGTGATGTATCCTGCTTGACCTACGTTGGTCTTGTTCTACTTGAGCAGGTTGCTCTTCCATAACTACTTGTGTTTCCTGCTCTAATTCCTCCATAAGTGTATCAATGCTTTGTGATTCTTAAATTTCTTCAAGCTCTACTTTCCTTCCACTGATTCCTTATGAAATAAAATCCTTTTCTAGGAAAACTCCAGTTTGAGCGACAAACACTTTGCCCTCACAAGGATTGTAGAAGTAATACCCTCTTGTTTCTTCAGGATACCCCACAAATAAGCATTTGCCATATTTGAGCTCAAGCTTAGTTGAAATTATTCGTTTCATATAAACTTCGCAACCCCAAATCTTCATGTAAGACATATGTGGTTTCTTACCACTCCATATCTCATATGGTGTCTTCTCAACCTTTTTGGATGGAACACGGTTAAGTATGTAAGCTGTTGTCAATAGTGCATGTCCCCAAAAGGAGTTTGGAAGATCAGCGTGACTCATCATGGATCGGACCATGTCTAACAAGGTTCGATTTCTTCTCTCAGATACACCATTCCATTGAGGTGTTCCAGGAGGAGTAAGTTGGGATAACATCCCACACTCTTTCAGATGGTCATCAAACTCTAGGCTTAAATACTCACCACCTCGATCTAATCGAAGAGTTTTAATATTATTACCTAGTTGGTTTTGTACTTCATTCTTGAATTCCTTGAACTTTTCAAAGGACTCTGATTTGTGTTTCATTAAATACACATAACCATATCTACTGAAATCATTAGTAAATGTGATGAAGTACTGAAAACTTCCTCTGGCTGGTATGTTCAGTGGTCCACATACATCAGTATGTATGAGGGCCAAAAGATCATTAGTTCTTTCACCTTTTTCTGTGAATGGAGACTTTGTCATCTTTCCAATTAAACAAGAATTGCATGTCTCATATGATTCATAATCAAAAGAGTCCAAGAGTCCATCTTTATGGAGTTTGGAAATGTGTTTCTCATTTATGTGGCCTAATCGACAATGCCAAAGGTAAGTTGAATTTAACTCATTAGGTTTAATCCTTTTAGTATTAATGTTATAAATAGGCATTTCAAGATCAAGGACATATAGTCCATTATTCATTTGTGCAGTAGCATAGAATATATCATTCAAATAAATGGAGCAACAATTGTTCTTTATTATAAATAAAAAACCAAACTTGTCTAAACAAGAAACGGAAATAATATTCCTGCTAATTGCAGGTACATAATAACAGTTCTCTAACTGAATTATTAAACCACTAGGTAAAGTCAATACATAAGTTCCTACAGCTAAAGCAACAACCTTTGCTCCATTTCCAACTCGTAGGTCAACTTCACCTTTTGCCAAATCTCTACTCCTTTTTATCCCCTGCACATTGGCACAAATGTGAGAACCATATCCAATATCTAATACCCATGATGTAGAAGTAGATAAATTAATTTCAATAACAAAAATACCTGAAGTTGAAGTCTCTGCTCCATTCTTCTTATCTTCCAGGTGCTTTGGGCAGTTTCTCTTCCAGTGTCCGGTCTTACCGCAATGGAAGCAGGTACCTTCCTTTGTTATGCCTCCACTAGGCTTCAAAGCAGAAGCAATGGGTTTGGGTTTGGCAACTTCCTTACCTTTCCCTTTATCAGCCTGCTTGGTGGATCTTTTGTTCTGTCTCTTTCCATTTCCGATCATCAGAATGGACTTCCCTTTTGACTTTAGATTCTGCTCAGCAGTTCTTAACATGGCTAGTAGTTCAGGAAGAGATTTGTCCATATCATTCATATTGAAATTAAGGACAAATTGAATGAATCTATCTGGCAATGATTGCAAGATCAAATCAGTCACAAGTTCCTTTTCGAGGGGAAAACCCAACCTCTCAAGGTTCTCCATATACCCAATCATCTTGAGCACATGGGGACCTACAGGGGCTCCCTCAGCTAACTTGCCTTGAAAAAAGGCTTTTGAAACTTCAAACTTTTCATGCCTTGCCTGCTCTTGATAGAGCATCTTCATGTGTTCGATCATATCGAATGCTGCCATGTTCTCATGTTGCTTTTGCAACTCTGAGTTCATAGTAGCTAGCATGAGGCAAGTAGTTTCATTGGCATCATCGACATGCTTCTTATAAGCATCTCTTTCTACCTTAGGTGCATAACTAGGAGGTTCCTCTTCAGGAACAAGTTTGTCCAAGACATACAACTTTCTATCATCTTTGAGGATAATCCTCAGATTTCGGTGTCAATCCAGAAAATTTGTCCCAGATAATTTTTCCTTATCAAGGATTGATCGTAAAATGTTGTTAGAGGTGATTGTTGTCATGGTAATCTACATGAAAATATAAGTATCAATAATATATTTAATTAGGCCTTTAATTAAATATGCTCCCACTATTTTACTCAAAACAAATGACCCTCACCATTTGATTCGAAAAATCCCGTTGGAAAATTTCTAGTGGGTCGAGATCCATATTTCACTTTGTTCTAAGTCCGCGTAGACGGATTACACAAAACTAGGTTATTTAGGTAGGAACTCCTTCTAATTGTATCTAATACAACTCTCGAATATTTTAGTTGGGTGAATAACTCCTTATTCCAATCCATCATATGAATCATTTCCAACTCTTGCTTCTAAACATATATGTCTCGCATCCGCGAAAAACAACCGGCGGGCTAAAACAAAACAACACAGAGCCGCCACCGTGCGTTATTTATCCCAAAAAGGGAAAGGAAACGCTCGAAGTAAACCTGGGAAAAGCATGGTCTCGCGACCAAAGAGAATGGGATCGGGAGTCGGTTATGCGAAGGGAAGGTATTAGCACCCCTACGCATCCGTCGTACTCGACGGGATCCATGCTCAACCGATAGAAAAGGGTTGCTAAAAAAAACATCACACACACACTGAAGACAACACAGGTGGAGAAAGAGGGGAGAGGGCTCGCTAGGACATCGCATCCTATGCCTATGTATCTCATCTGGAATGAGAATCAGAGCTACCGTAGTTCGGCTCACGCACGCCAAACAAAACAAAACACAAAAAGGCAAACATGGAACCCGAACGCCAATCGCTGGACTTACATCAGCTTCCGAACCAAACAAACCCACACTGGAAACCAGATGCCACTTGATGGACTTATACCGGACTCCAAGCACACAACAAGAGGATACGGAATGCCAATTACTAGGCTTACATCCATCTCCTACACACATAAGAAGAAACAAACAACAAGTTACTAAGGAGTCGGGAACTCGAGCCTAGCAACTGTCAAGCAAACACACACAAAAAGAAAAAGGGTGCCCGGAGAGATCTCGTACGACCTCCTGCCTACGTACCTCATCTGGTATGAGGGTCAGGGCAACGTAGTTCCCCTAAACAGGGGAGAAACTTTCTCCTAACCAGAGACTGGGAAATGACCAACTAGAAGGGAGACTGACTCGAGCCTAATAGTTATCATGTATTCCACAATGGTCCTAGGTTGAGTTTTCTATCTATCTTGCACAGACTGCAAACTAATCCTAAACAGGAAAAGCAAAGCATGCAAGCACAGTCAAAACAAAGCAAACATTCACAATTAGCACACACTATATACAGACAAAGGTGGGCTCATACAAGGGTTAGGCTGCAAAAGCAAGCCAATTGTATCAGGGTGATGTTAGCTCTTAACCCTAACATTGAGAGTTAGGGTGAAGCAGATGAAATAGGAAGTGAGGGGTGTGCCTCACAGCTCTTATCCCTGGCCAGGGAGAGCTTCAGACAAAGGAAGTGTGGGTTGTAACACCCTTCTAAATACCCCAAATATTTAATTAAAACAACAGCATATAAATCAATATCAGAGTAATCATGCACCAAGGGTGTCACATAATACTTCACATAATTCACCGTAAAAATCAGTCATGCTCATTATTTAATTCAACATAAACACTTCTTTAAAAATTCGCAGCGGATAGAAACATTCAACATCTGTAATATCTTAAAATTAACATTTATTCAACAAATAAAACATCCCGTCCCGATGTTACATCTATCAGAGCATGACCCACTAAAACCACTCTAGACTTCAAGCACTAGCTTCTACTCAACTCACTGCTCTTTACCTGAAAAATATAACTGTAAGGGTGAGTTCCTCAATCGATATAACAAATATTATGAATCATCATGTTATGTTAAGTAACTTTACACGTTAATCACCCACATCATATCATGCATTCGGTAGCAGCATCTTCAACTCAACATCATATTCAAATACAACGTAAATGCAACTCAATGACAACATAAAATGCAACTCAATGAGACTCGACTCTTTATGCATGTGGTACCATTTGGAGTAAAACTCCCAACTTAAAATCATTGCCAGTTTAGTGGGCATCAAGGCATAAGCCTTCAACTTTCAACTTAAAATTTTGCCAATCCAGGCCAACGTGGTGTGAGCAAAAGCCCCATAATTTTTGCCAATCCAGGCCAACGTGGTGTGAGCAAAAGCCCCGACTTAATGCATATGAATGTATATGGCATGTACGACTTGAAAGTTCAACAACATAATAACAACGACAACATACAGCTTTTTCAGTAACAACAACTTAAAAATCAACTTTGGCTCATCAGCCTACAACTCAGCATTTTCAACAAAACAACTTGTATTCAACTTTGGCTCATCAGCCTACAACTTAATATATTCCACAAAAACAACTTATCAACATATTTGCATCAACATTTCACAACATAGACTCCACGAATTTATTTATCACAATTGGATACAATAGGCCAATCACCAATTACACTTACATCATAAAAATCAACCATTTTTACATACTGCAACAGTGTTAACCGGTTAACGCTATAGGTTAACCGGTTAACGCAGGAAAATTACACTTCCAGGCAAAACGCAACAGTGTTAACCGGTTAACGCTATAGGTTAACCGGTTAACGCAGGCAAAACTCAACATTTTTCACAATTTATAACAGTGTTAACCGGTTAACACCCTGGGTTAACCGGTTAACGCAGGCGAAACAGTAGTTCCTGCGCTAACACAAGGCAGAATGCAGAGTTTCCGCATTTTCCGCCGTTGGAGGACTTCCGGACCTCCGATTCAACTTCCGTAAAAAGCTATACGCTCAGAATTTCACAATACACTCAAACACAAATTCAATTTCAGTTTTAATACAACTTATTCAACATAATTTCTCAGCATTCTAAATCCCAATTAGGGTCAATCGACGGCTTATCACTACCCATTACATGTTAATCGATAATACCCATTAAACGACGATAAACCCCCCTTACCTTAACAATCCGGCAAAATCTTTGAGCTTCAAGCTTTCGTTCTCCAACCTTTGCTCTTCAGCTCCTCTTCTCTGCCCTTTTCCCTTTTCACGATGTTTCTCTGTTTCACGTGAATGTTTTTCTTCCAAAATGAGAACTTTTCCTTATTCCAACATATATATATTTTCCAATAATAATAATCCAAAAATAATAATAATAAAATTTCTAATTATTCAATTAAATTAATAATTACATTATTAACTCAATTTAAATAATTATTTTATTATTATCGGGGTGTTACATGGGTTCAGAAAGTGGGAACCCTTCTACACTTATGACTGACTCAACTGTACAACTGTACAAGGATCTTGGGTTAATATCCACAAGGCATCAACATATAATGTGAGCCAAGGGATGACTCGACAGAATAGCAGGAGATGGATTGCACATCTCTTGTGTCTGCCAATTGCCTTAACAAAGGTCTTTTCCTGCTTGGGGACAAAGATAAACAATCACAAGTATTGCCTCTTAAGGAGGACTTCAGACAGGTGCCTGGCCAAGTAACAGGCCAGGTCTTCCAGACTACATGGAGAAAAGGAATTCTACCTCAATTGGTTAAGCAACCAAGCAACAGCACAAGCAAGTTCACAATGAACTATAACAACTAATGTACCTGAAATCAATCTAACATAATCAGTACACAGCTCAAACAGTCAAACAGACAAACTAAAAGCCAACAGTTAACTGTACATAAACAATGCATCAAGCAAAGCACAAGCCAATGCTCAACACAAATGACTTAGAAGACACCTACAAAACAAACTTAATGTTAATCAACATCAATCAAACAAGCAACTCAAGCCAAGTGAATTAATTCCTCCATGCCATATGCTTTTTGTCCTGAAAACACAACTCAAACATGAGAAGCAAACCCCTAGGACAAAGCCTAGGGTCAAAGAAGGAGAAATATTTCAAAACAGAACATGAAAATTGGCACAAATCAAGTTCAATCAATTTAGAAACAAATCCAAGTGGTCTCACATTCATATCACTCACCAATTTCATTTCATAAAAGAAATAGTGCAAGGCATGCAATTTCAAAGCTCATAGAACCAAACAGAATGAATCAATCCAAATCCAATCAAAAATAATTCAATAAATCCCAAGAAAAATCATGGCTAAACAGCACTCATTAAAGGATAATCACACCAAATTTCAAGTCATTTAGTCAAGTGAAAGCATGCCAAATAAAATCCCTAAGTCAAGGCATGGCAAAACAAGCTCATACAAGGCACCAAATCATGCATCAACTTCAAGCAAGCATAAAACAGAGTAGGAACATGATAAATGCACCAAACCAAAGCCATGGTAAACTTCAAGATGTCTAGAATCACTCCACAAAATTTCAAGTCCATCCAATAAACATCAAGAATTTCACAAATCATTTAAGATCATGACTCACAAAAGTCCACAATTGGTCAAACAGAAAAGAAATTCTCAAACAAATCAAAAATGCATCCAAAAAATCCACAAAAATTCACAAGTGAACCTAACATCCAGAAGTATCATCATGAAAAATTTAACATCATTTCAAGTTCATATGGCAAGGTAATGAAAATCCACAAGTAGGACAAGAAATGGTGTGACACAAATTGTCACACCTACATTCAACAGCTCATATCTCCCAAACCAGGAATGATAAAATCACAAACTCAAAGCCAAAATGTTCATTGAGATGTCTATTTTACACATGCAAAATTTCAAGAATTTTGGATCAAGCATCATCATTTCACAATCAAAATAGCAAGCAATGTGCAACAAATGACATGTATGAACATTCCCTAAGCCAAAACAAATTCCAAACGTGCACAAATCCTGGAAAAATATCCATAAAATAGTAGACATGGCAAGGATCATGGCACAAAAAATTACAGTCAATTTGGATCATCCATCATAGACTTATGATTTTTGGAATGGAAGGAAAAATAAAAAAATGATGTGAAAGCTTGTAGGAACATGGCATGGATTAAGGGAAAAAATGCAAAGGCCAAAATGATTATGCCTAAACTCGGAATCGAACCGAGTGCACTTTTGAAAACCAGCGTGCGCTCAAGCCAAGTGCAGGACACGTGGTCCACTGCATGCGAGCATAACACCAAACATCATGCAACTAGCGCAGGCAAAGATCTACACTACTTCTGGAAACGAAAATTCACACATTCATCCGTGTTCATCACAAACCCTAGGCTCTAGAACAATTCATCACCAAAACCAACAAATCGTATATCATTGGAATCCTTGTTCAACGTACATCACAAATCTTAAATCAATTTGGATTAATTCTTCCTAATTTCAAAGATTCGAAGCAAAACATATTTGTGCATGAAACTTCAAATCAACATAACTTCTTTGTTTCTCCATGAAATTCAGTGGTTCAACTTGCAGATTACTCTACTAAGAAAGATCTATCCAAAAGATATATCAATTTCAAGAATCATCATGCTTGAAAACTAACCTTGTTGGAATGGCAGAAATGGATTTGAGGTTTTCTGGCCTTGTGAATGCAAAACAGATGATCTTCAAGGCTTGTATGAGTGAATGAAACAAAGCTTTGATGTTGATTGTGCATGATCTTGTTGAAAACTCAAATTGCCATTGTTGAACACCTTTGCAACAGTCCTTGAATTGGCACGAAAATGATGAAATCTTGCTTCAATAAGCTTCCATTATGCTCATGGAAGAAGGATTGATGAAGATCTTGGCAAGGTTTGTGAAGAAAAATGAAGAAAAATTGAGAGAAGAAGTTGAAGAATTTTTGGATCTAGATCTCAATTTCCAAATTCTGTTATGATTAGCAATGAAACAGTTATGATTTAGCTTTTATATGTGATGTTAAGCATGTTGCTAATCATGTTTAGTGTTAATGCAAGTGTTTAAGTGAAATCAAGTTTTATGCTAAATTGCAAATTGGCCAATTCACCCTTCACATGTGAAAATCAATGTAACAGTACCAAATTCACTTGGAGCAATTCAGAAATGTTGTTTCTAAGCTAATGCAAGTGGAATTGAATGAATACCATGCCTAATTTTCAAATTCACCTTTTTCCCTCCAATTTTCAAATTAGGTTCAAGTGAAAAATGCACTTTTTTGTGATGAGTTTCAATGAAATGTGATGCATGAATTGGATAGAAGATATTAAAAGAAACTTGATCCAAAAAGTCCCACTCCATTTGGCCTTGTGATGTGAAAGTTATGCACTTTTGAAATTCAACTTTTCTTGACAATGATTTGATCATAACTTGCCAACCACACATGAGAAATTCATGTTCTTGGACTTTTTGGAAAGGTGAGAGCAAGATCTTCAACTTTCATGTTGTACAAAATTTCATTTGAAGCATTTTTAGACATGTAATTTTGAGGAGAAAACCTTTCCATTTTTGGCAATTTTGAATTACAAGTCACTTTCTATTTTTGGAAAGTTTTCATCTGACTTTATTTTCTTCATTGTTGATGTTTAAAATGTCAAATGAAACTTGTTTGGACATGAATGAAGTGTATCTAACCCTCTCCCACCTCCAAATCCATCAGTTGACTTGTGGTTGACTTTTGTTGACTGATAGATGAATGGGCTATGCACTGATGATCTTGAGCCTCAAACTCCTGATGAAATGGCTCAACAATGAAACCCTAGCTTCCATAAACTCAATGAAACCATGGAATGATCCCCATCTCCATGAAGACCTCATCTCCTTTGACAATCCCTGATTGGCACAATGCAGATGATTAGGGTTGACTAGTGGTCAAAACCCTAATCCCAAGGAACTGATCAAGCATAAGGAATCTCTTGGTGATGACAAAAACCATGATGATGATGATGTACCATTTCAACCAAGATAATGATCAATCCTTCTTGAGGAACCAAGAAACCCTAATTTGAATCACAAACCTTCAGATGGCTAGTGATCAATTCAATGAGACCCTCAGCTTGAATCTCTTAACCTCCTTATCTTCTGATCAAGACCTAGGAGGATGACTTGCTTGATGATGCCATATGATATGCAAATATGCAATGACTAATGACCTAAAAAATGCAATGCAATATTCTAAGCTAGTCCCAAGAGAGGAGGGCAAATTTTGAGGTGTTACAGCTGCCCCTATTCAATCCACTGTGAACCTGTCGATATGAATAGCCTCGGCTTTTAGATGATCAGGGTGAAGAGTGATTGAATACCAAGAATAGACGAATAATTTGCACTCTGATGGGAAAATAATTAACAATGCCGGTCAGGATCGACAAAGAAACAATCTCGAAAGAAGAACCCGTCTGGTACGGAGAAAGTCGGCTTGAATACCGAAACAGAATGTCGACCTGGATACCAAAATAAATGGTAACACAGGGATAACCATGTGTCGCATCACGCGAAAAACCGGCGGGAAAACAAGAACAACAGAGCCGCCACCGTGCGTTATTTATCCCAAAAGAGGGAAAGGAAACGCTCAGAGTAAACCTGGGAAAAGACATGGTCTCGCGACCAAAGAGAATGGGATCGGGAGTCGGTTATGCGAAGGGAAGGTATTAGCACCCCTACGCATCCGTCGTACTCGACGGGATCCACGCACAAAAGGAAGGATAAATGGTTGCTATAACACTGCTCAAACACACACACTGGCTGAAAGAGACAAAAGAAACTGACTGAAACTGACTCGGCAGGATATCGCATCCTGGGCCTACTTAGTCTATCAGGCATAGACATCAGAGTCGAAGTAGTTCGGACTGGGGAAACGACACATGCTCGCTAGGATGTCGCATCCCATGCATACGTATCTCCTCGGACGAGAGAAGAATCAGAGCATTCGTAGCTCGGCTGACACACACATAAACAAACACTGGCAAAGGCGAACGTGGAGCCTGAATGCCAATCACTGGACTTACATCAGCATTCGAACCAACAGACGCACACAAAGAGGCAAACGTGGAGCCTGAACGCCAATCACTGGACTTACATCAGCATCCGAACCAACATACGCACACAAAGAGGCAAACGTGGAGCCTGAACGCCAATCACTGGACTTACATCAGCATCCAAACCAACAAACCCACACTGGAACCCAAATGCCACTCGATGGACTTACATCAGCTTCCAAGCACACAACAAGACAAAACAAAGACACAGGCGCCCGGAGAGATCTGCTCATCTCCTGCCTACGTACCTCATCTGGTATGAGGATCAGGGCGACGTAGTTCCCCTACAGAGGGATACAGGACTAGCCTAACCAGATAACAGAGGGAGACACAACACTAGGGAGACTACGACTCGAGCCTAGACGTTGTCATGCAAAACCATCCCTAAGTTAAGGTTTCTAGCTAACTGGCACAGGGAGCCAGCCTATCCTAATCATGACTTGCACAGGAAGCAAGCCACACACACACTTAACTTGCACAGGGAGCAAGCCAAGCAAAACCTAACTTGCACAGGAAGCAAGTCTAAACTAACCCTAACTTGCACAGGAAGCAAGTCAAACAAACATACAAGCACAGGTAGCACACACTATATACAAACAAGGGCTCACACAAGGGTTAGGTTTTAGTCGAGGGGTCATATCAACCTCAACAAACAAACCTCTGGAATTGGGTGGATGTTGCTCTTAACCTTGCCATTGAGGGGCTAAGGTGAAGCAGATGAAGGGAGAGTGAAGATAAGACTTCACAGCTCTTATCCCTGGCCTGGGAGAGCTTAAGACAAGAATGTGTGGGTTCAGAAAGTGGGAACCCTTCTACACATTTAGAACTGACTCAACTGTACAATTGTACAAGATCTTGGGTTTGTATCTGCAATGCATCAACACAGTGGTGTGAGCAAAGCAGATGACACACAGAATAGCAGGGGATAGATTGCATATCCCTTGGGTTCTGCCAATTGCCTCTTCACTTAGGAGGTCTTTGACTCTATGCAGTGACAAAAGTAAACAGTCACAAACATTGCCTCTTAAGGAGGACTTCAGACAGTTGCCTGGCCAAGTAACAGGACAGGTCTTCCAGACTACATGAAGTTAGGAATATACCTCAATGCAAATTGCTTATACAAGCAAAGCAAAGCAAAAGTTCACAAGGAACTGAGCAACTAAAAGCACCTGAAATAGTCAAGCAGACATTAGTATACAACTTCAAACAAAGCAAAAAGAAACAGACATCAATAGTTAATCAGAAACAAATGGATGTGCAAGGCACAAGGCTTAAGGCATATGAGCCAAGCAACCTACAAAACAAAGAGGTTAGCTCATGATAATCAAATGAACTCAATCAAATTGTAATGATCTCTTTGAAGCATTTGTTGGTCAACCTGAAAACACAAGCTCAAAGGTGAGTAACAGGACCACTAGGGCAAGCCTAGGGTCAAAAGAGAATGAAAAAGTTCAAACAGCAAGTGGTAAGCATCCAAAATCATGTTCAAACAATCAAGAATCAATACCAATTGGGTTCACATTCATATCAATCACTATCATCATTTCATGAACAATTTAGGTCAAAGTGTTGCAAACAGAAGCTCATAGAAGTCAACAGCAAGACTTAACTCAAAAGCAATCTCAAACATTTCCAAAAATTACCAAATAAATCATGATCAATCACAACCCACAGCATGGTAAGCATGTCAAATTTCATCTCATTTGGACAAATGGAAGGCAGTCAATGAAAATCAGAAAGTCAAAACAATTTTGAACATGCTCAAAGAAGTCAACCAAACATGCATCAACTTAGAAAAATCATAAATCAGAGATGGTGTATGATAAATGAATGGGACTAAAACCATGGCAAAGATGAGGATGTCTAGTTATCTCATGTAAAATTTCAAGATCATCCAATAAAGTATGAGAATTTCACAAATGAAATGGCAACATGTATCACAAGAAGTCCACATTTTGGTCAAGCAGGGGAGAAAATCTCAAACAATTAGGAAATGCCTCAAATAATTCCAAGAAAATTCACATGTAAACTAGACATACAATAGGAGGTTCATGCAAAAAATCAATTCATTTGGAGGTCAAGAAGCATGGATACAAAAATCATGAAGTTAGACATCATTGGTGTGACACAAATTGTCACACCCTACTTCAAAAATTCACAACTCTCAAACCAGCAATGATAAATTCACAAACTCTACACCAAAATCATCATGAGTGTGTCTAGTTTAAGCACAAAAAATTTGGGAGCCATTGGATAAAGCATCACTATTTCACAAAGGTTTTGGTAAAAGGTACAAAATATGCATACATGTCACAAACCCTAACATCATTAAAAATCCAACCATCCAAAAAATCAGAAAAAATCATGATAAAATAATAGAGATCAAGATGAACACAATGCAGAAATTCCCATGAATTTTGGATTTAATATGAAGATGTTATGATTTTTTCAAGTTAGGCATGGTAAGTGAAATAAGCATTGCAAAATAAAGTGAATTAAATAATGATTATTGGAATAAATATGTAATAAAAAGCCAAAGGACCAAAATGTCCCTCGCTGAGTATGAAACTCAGCGTTTCATTTAAAATGGAAAGTCAATGCTCGGTCAACGATGGCACGGACCAATCACACGCTGCATGGCCCACTTCCAATGGCCAATCACGAATCACCTTCCTCATGCAAACTAAAACCCTAAAATGCTACAGTAACACGAAGGAAAAGGAAAAAATCTGGGCAGCTTCTTCATACACGAACCCAGGTCAAGAACAAAATTCTTGGAACTCAAAATCAAGCACACCAATCCATAGTTCCTACTTCATACATCACGAGTTCAAGTACCAATCACAACAAAACGCCATGGCCAGCATGAATCGAAGTAAACAAGTTTGGCATTACAAACATAAATCAAAGTTATCTCAACCAAATCTCAACGAAAATCAAAAATAAAAGGTCCAGGGTGTTCATGGCAGTGAGATGTACATAAACTACCATAACATTTCATGAATTTTGAAAGTGAGTTTCTAACCTTCAATTCATGGCAGAACTGGGATGGTGGCCGTTGAGCTACCAAATGCGCAAACAGAACTTCCAAAGAGTTCCAGTTGAAGAATGGACGAAAGGAAATGGCTCAATGGTGCTCCAATTTCTCCTAATCACGAACTGTCATGAGTGAGCTTCCATGGAGCAGCCTTGGATAGTGCTTTTACAGTCGAATTTCATCACTTGCCAAGGCTTCTAAAGGACTTGCAGAAGGTGAATCCAAGCTTAATAACCAAGGCTCTTTGCAATTTTGTTCAGAAAAATCCAAGTGAAGCAAAATAAGAAAAATGAGAGAATGCAATTTTCTGTTTTGGTCAGGGGCTGCTAGGGTTTCATTTAGCAGAAAAATGATGTTTAAATACTCTGTTTAAGGGTACAAATCACAGTCCATGAAAAGGTGGGATGGAGTTGGTGAAAAATGTACTTTTGGCCAATTTTCAAGCAAGTTAGGAATGGCTGTGTGTACTGCACGAAAATGGGCTTCCAACAAGTCTCAAATGTCATTTCTGAACATATTCCAATGGCCAAAGTGATTACAAATGGTTATTTTAAAAAGTCAAAATTTCACTTCACTTGAAATTAATTCATGCAAGTCCAAAAATGCCATTTTGATATATGATGTTTTGGTGAATGATGGTGACATATTTGGAAAGATGAGGTCAAATGTGACTTGTTGGAAAAAAACCTCACCAAATTTGGCCAAATGGTTTGAGAGATATGGCCTTTTGAAGTTCAAAAATTTTTGAAAATGAATTGATCATAACTTGCCAACCATACATGGGAATTGAGAGTTCTTGGACTTTTTGGAAATGGGAGAACAAGATCTTCAACTTTCATGTTGGGCAAAAATTCATTTGAAGCTTGCATCATGATGTAAGTTTGAGGATTAAGACTTTCCATTTTTGGCAGGTTTCAATTACAGGTCCAGTTTCTATTTTTGGAAATTTCTGATCTGGCTTCAAATTCTTCCATCATTGTGTTTGCCATGATATATGAGGCCTATTGGGACATGAATAAGCTCTCTCAAACCAAATCCAACCATCAAAACCATAAAATCAGACACAGTTGACCAAGTTTGACTTTTTAGGGTTTCTGACTGATTGTGCATTGACTGATGGCTTCTGAACATCCAATCCTTGACCAAAACACTTCAAATGGATCCCCAAGTCATGTGAACATGTTGGACCAACCCTAGGGCCTTGGCTCCTTGAGAAATGCACTTGCTTGCTTGACTGACTGATCTCCTGACCAGTTTGACCTAATTCTCTTGATTGGCTTGCACTTGAGGCAAATAGGACAATGCAATGTTATGCAGTGGACCATGTTATGTTATGACCCAATATGAGAATGTATGTACAATGATAGGTGCAAATTTGAGGTGCTACACCATGGCCTGAACACCACCTATCCGCTGGGGATTATTATTACTTTTTTTCTCTTTTCTTGAACCCCGAAACTTTCTGATGATTTCCTCTTTTTCATTTTCTCGAACCCCGAACAAACATTTCCTTGCGTATGATCCCGGATCACCGCGGTTGAACCCCGACACCCTCATAGTAGTCTTGTTTGCCAAATAATGAACCCCGCTCTCCATTTTCTTGTGATAATTCCGCTAGTAACGACGGAAATAACACCAAAACACCACTCTGATGGCGATATATCAGAGAAAACTCGACCAGACATTAACCAATGACTGGGAGGAAACTCGATGTTTACTGGACATCGGACGATGATGTTTACTTGAAACCAAAGAAAACTCGACCAGACATTAACCAATGACCGGGAGGGAACTCGACGTTTACTGGACATCGAACAATGATGTTTACTTGACACCAAAGAAAACTCGACCAGACATTAACCAATGACCGGGAGGGAACTCGACGTTTACTGGACATCGAACAATGATGTTTACTTGACACCAAAGAAAACTCGACCAGACATTAACCAATGACCGGGAGGGAACTCGACGTTTACTGGACATCGAACAATGATGTTTACTTGACACCAAAGAAAACTCGACCAGACATTAACCAATGACTGGGAGGGAACTCGACGTTTACTGGACATCGAACTATGATGTTTACTTGACACCAAAGAAAACTCGACCAGACATTAACCAATGACCGGGAGGGAACTCGACGTTTACTGGACATCGAACAATGATGTTTACTGACACCAAAGAAAACTCGACCAGACATTAACCAATGACCGGGAGGGAACTCGACGTTTACTGGACATCGAACAATGATGTTTACTGACACCAAAGAAAACTCGACCAGACATATACTGATGACTGCGAGGGAACGCGAAGTTTACTGGACATCGAACAATGATGTTTACTGACACCAAAGAATACTCGACCAGACATTAACCAATGACTAGGAGGGAACGCGACATTTACTGGACATCGAACAATGATGTTTACTGACACCAAAGAAAACTCGACCAGACATATACTGATGACTGGGAGGGAACACGACGTTTACTGGACATCGAACAATGATGTTTACTGACACCAAAGAAAACTCGACCAGACATATACTGATGACTGGGAGGGAACATGACGCTTACTGGACATCGAACAATGAAGTTTACTTGACACCAAAGAATACTCGACCAGACATATACTGATGACTGGGAGGGAACACGACGTTTACTGGACATCGAACAATGATGTTTACTGACACCAAAGAATACTCGCATTACGGGGATCAACACGACACTTACTGGTATCGCAAGGATGATATCTCCATATGTCAAAACCAGGCAGACGCTTGCCAGGGACTAACTGGGAAATACTGTTGCTCCAAAATCACGATGATGAACTCCCCAGAGTAACACATTCCAACTTCCATCTCGCACGACAGAAATCTTCCTTCAATATCGCACTACCGGGGGGAATAC
This sequence comes from Lathyrus oleraceus, assembly GCF_024323335.1. NCBI lineage: Eukaryota > Viridiplantae > Streptophyta > Magnoliopsida > Fabales > Fabaceae > Lathyrus > Lathyrus oleraceus. The sequence continues at coordinate 367,174,555 of NC_066581.1, read as the reverse complement.
CATTGACCCAACGTCACAATGTTAAACTCCTCAGAGTAACATCTTCACCGTCTGGCGAAACCAAATCTCAAGTGGTAACCACGGCTCGAGTCGCGCTGATCGCGATCTTCATTTCCATCTCTGTCCGACGGAAAAGTTTCCTCCAGTATCGTACTACTGGGGAACATTGCTGATCTGACGTCATGATGCTAAACTCCTCAGAGTAACATCTTCACCATCCGGCGAAACCGAATCTCAAGCGGTAACCACGGCTCGAGTCGTGCTGATCGCGATCTTCATTTCCATCTCTGTCCGACGGAAAAGTTTCCTCCAGTATCGTACTACTGGGGAACATTGCTGATCTGACGTCATGATGCTAAACTCCTCAGAGTAACATCTTCACCATCTGACGAAACCCATTCTTGGATGGTAACCACGACTCGAGTCGTGCTGATTGCGATCTTCCAACTAGCGAAACCACTTCTCAAACGGTAACCACGGCTTGAGTAGCATCTTCACCATCTGGCGGAACACAAATCTCAAACGCCAACCTCGGCTTGAGACTAGCTGATGCTTGCAATAATGATGCATGACTTTTTTCAGTGTAATGCTCCATAATTATGGAAATGCTACGCAATTTATTATGCAATATGCTATGCTTTTCTACATGATGAATGTATAAAAAGTATCCCCCTCAAGGGACTCTTCTGGGGAGCTCGAGGCACTCTACTGAGGAACTCTACAACACTCCAATTCCACCCTGCTGGGGAATAGCGCTGCTGCTGGGAAAAGGCAACCCTTGCTGGGGAAAAATCTCCTTTGCACTCGATCCGCTTGAGGACCTCGCTGGGGAATCAACCACCAACGCACTCTGTGGGGATAACAACAGTCTCTGACTTGCTGGGGATATAAATCCCGACTCTGCTAGGGAATCCACCGCTCACAGATACCTCCGCTGGGAAACAGCAACCTTCAGGCCTGGCGACTGAAGAAGCATCGATCTGAAACCTACTGGGGAATAACCATCCGGACCCTGCTAGGGAAGCCACAAACCTTGAATCTGCTGGGGAATTAGTCCTTCCGACTCTTCTTGAGGAGGCGAGGAAACTCTGGTACTGAACACCCGTCGACTCGTCGAACCATGGCATTCATCATCCAAATCCACTGTCGGCTTTCCAATTTTGAGAACTCCCAGACTCGTCTGGACTTTTCTGATTCATCACCTTGTATTCCCGACCGCTCCGTACTCGACGGAGGGCGAACTCCTGGGACTTATATAGACTTTTAATCTTCAGATTTTGAAGAGTCTTCTTGATTAATTCCAAGATTCGTCGTACATCCTTCCGTCGTCTTTTCCACCGTTTCTCCATTCGTTCGTCCCTGACCGGACTCCACGGGGATTGTTTTGTCAAAAGTTTCCACATCACAACCTGCAAGTGAGTGAAAATATCTAACAGTTCCTGCAAAAGAGATCGTTAGATAAACCGTGCCCCAGGCGTGTCAAGATTTCAACACTTGGGTCGCTCAACCTTCCGAATAAGATTTCAAGCTTTCAATCTTATAAACATGCATTGGAAGGGATCTCCATGTCTCAAAATGCAAAGATTCTTTATCAAAATAAACTGATGTTTTTGCAATCAAAGTGGTAATGAAAACAAAAAACAAAATTATTTGACTGAATATGCATTTTTATTGATTAAAAAAGTGTGGCTCAAACTGAGCAATACAAAGGAAGCAATTCCTTAAAAGAGGTAATTGCGCACAAAAGGAAAATCTATCCTAATGGCAATGTGAAACCGCGATCTCATCGAGTTCCAACTCGGTTACACCCCATATGTCCTCAGATTTTCCGTGCTCTCTGCCTTCTGAACAAGACGTTTCCGACTGATCCCTACCGGGGATTATCCTGGTCATATCCGAAGTCCAAACGATCATGCTAGACGCAGTTGTTCGTTTCAATCCCTCTTTTGCCTGGACCGCCCTTTCGGGTTTTCAGTCCACCGGGATACCCTTTTGTGCCCAAGTCGCCTTTTCAGGTTTTCGACTTGCCGGGTGTACAGTTTTTTTCATTTTATCCCTAATTTTTGCCCGAACCTTTTCTTTCTGTTTTTTGGTTCGCCGGGATGCCCATTTTTGCCTGGACTCTTTTATTCTTTTTGTCCAGCGGGTCAATTTTTACGAAGTGTCTTTTAACTGCGTCCGCATCTGTAGGGGATGGAAAATCCTCGCCACTCATGGTCGTCAACAACAAGGCTCTGTCGAAGAAAACCTTTTGACCATGCTGGGGATTCATGATTAGGTGTCCACTTGCCCCTACGATCGTCTTGAGGAGGAAGGATCCTTTTCAGCACCATATCACCTACGTGATACACACGAGGTCGTACCTTTCGGTCAAAAGCACGCTTCATCCGGTGTCGGTATAACTGCCCATGACAGATGGCCGCCAGCCTCTTTTCCTCAATCAGGCTCAACTCTTCATACCGAGTCTTTACCCATTCCGCCTTCTCTAATTTCACGTCCATCAGGACTCTTAAAGAGGGAATTTGAACCTCAACTGGTAACACGACTTCCATCCCATACACATCTAGAAAGGCTTTGCCCCAGTTGGCGCACCGAGGTTCGATACCCAGGGTACCAGCTTCATACTCAATCACACTGTCGGTGCATTCGATCGTTAGCCGGGCAACAAAAGGAACGTGGTATCCCTTTGGTGTAACCAAAGCAACACCAACTCCGCTTCCATTCATGTTAATGGCCCCATCAGACATCAGAATCCGTTCGGATTCGGGGTCAGGCCCCTCCTCCGGGATCGGTTCCTCACAATCTTTCGATTGGAGCACCTCGAGATGTCCTCATCAGGGAACTCAAACCTCATCGGTTGATAATTCTCCACGGGTTGTTGGGCGAGGTAATCAGACAATACACTCCTTTTGATTGCTTTCTGAGCGGTGTACTGAATATCGCATTCAATCAGAATCATTTGCCTTCTTGCAACCCGTCCGGTCACTGCTGGCTTCTCAGATATGTACTTGATCAGATCCATCTTGAAATCCACAAAGTGGTATGAACCAGCATATACTGTCTCAGTCGGCGAGCAGCCTATGCCAAAGTACATCAAGTTTTCTCGAACAGCGAATGTATTGTTTCACAGTCGGTAAACTTTTTGCTAAGGTAAATTGCATGCTCTTTTCGACCAGACTCGTCATACTGACCCACTTCACCTCGTAGACCCCTCGAGGACCGTCAAGTACAGATTAACAGTCTCTTTCCATAGGGAGGCATCAGAATCAGAGGCTCCTGCAACTTATTCTTTTATTTTTTAATGCCCCTCGGCGATCATTATTTCACCTGACCGTTTGATCTTTCTTTCTCAGCTTGAATATGGGTTCACCCGTGACTGTTAGAGGAGATGTGAACCATGACATGTAGTTCAATCTACCTAATAGACCACGAACCCCTTTTTCTGTTCTCGGTTCAGGCACTTCTCTTATTGCTTTTTCTCTTTTTTTTTTCTCTTTCTCTTTTTTTTTTTTTAGCGGGATCAACCTCGATTCCTCTCTTACAATGAACCCCAGCAGCTTACCGAACCGCACTCTGAAAGTGCACTTACTTGAATTCAACCTCAGTTTGAATTATCTCAACCGGTCAAACGACTTGCCCCGGTCTGCCAGATCCACCAGATGCCCCTCTTCTGTTTGGGACTTTGCTACCATGTCATCAACATAGCATTCAATTTCATGATGAATCATATCATGAAACAAAGTCACCATGACTCTCTGATACGTGGCATCGGCGTTCTGCTTCTCTAGAGGACAGTCTTCTCTCCATGGTAGCTTGTGCACAACGACATCGGTATCCGACCCTGGCATATCCTGACACAACCAGGCGAAGGTATCCACATGCTCTTTCAACAAGGCTACCATTCTGCTTTCGACTCGCCTCTGAAACGGCCCCAATTTTCATTTCCTTTCTGACCTCGGCGGTATACAAGTTAACAAGCTCAACTCGCCCTTCGTGCAGCTGAATCACCTTCTCCTCTTATTTCAACAACCTGGCTAATCTTCCAGCAGATCACAATCTTCTTCGCCTTCTTCTTTGGCATGATAGATCAGATTGTCGAAGTCATACGGAGGTGTAACCAAATTGTTATTAATGAGATCCGGAGAATTATTTTTCGATGTCGGCACGAGACAAATCAAAAGGGAAAAAAAAGAAAACAAACATTGCCATTTTTATTTGTTTTGTTTTTAAACTGCAAAAATAAATGAAAAACAGGGAACACCGCTTTTAATGTGAAAAACATCCATTTATTAATGATGCAAAATGTTGCAAAATGAAACATGAGGTGGCCCTTACAATGGACCATTACGTTTCGGGCAAAACGTATGGCTTTCATGCAATCAGTATTGAAAACAAGAAATATTACTCTTCCGGATGAGTGACAGTAATGATCTTTCAGGCCTTCTAGTTCTGGATCTCCATCCCTGGTACGCACGGTTTTATCCAACCATCAAACTCGCAGTTACTGTCAGTCTCTTCACCTACCGCACAGGCGTGATCCGAATCTTCAGCAATTGCACCCACCAACGCCTGACCATGTGCCGACATGGGATTGGCATTAACATTCGGAGATGGTGCAAAATTGATGGCCTTGGAGTCTACCAGATCCTGGACAACATGCTTAAAAGCTCTACAACCCTCAATGTTATGCCCTGGTGTACCAGAATGGAATTCATACTGGGCGTTCTCATCATAGTTAGGAGGCCTCTGATCTGATCTTAACGGAACCATCGTCCTTGGCTGAACCAACCCAAGATCCATCAACTTTTTAAACAGAACAACATATGTCACGGGCGGCTTATCGAACTGACGATCAATCCCTTTTCCCCTCGCTTGGTACCCAGCTCTCTGTGCTCTCTGTTGAGGTGGCTGATGTTGTTGTCGTACTGATTGATTACCAACAGGAATGGTTACCGCAGCAGTGTGCTGGTAGTAACGATCCCTACCGTGTCCCCTTTGGGCATACACAGCACTCGATTCACCCTCATTTTTCCTTTGGCCATTTCCGAAGGGCTTCTTCGATCCTGATGACGAAGCATTACCACCCTGGATCTTCCCCATTCTCAGTCAACTTTCAATTCTCTCCCCAGCCACTACTACGTCTGCAAAGCCAGTGACGGGACAACCCACCATCCTTTCAGCAAAAACCCCTTGCAGGGTACCCATGAATAGATCAGACATCTCCCGATCCACTAGCGGAGGTTGAACTCTGGCAGCCAACTCCCTCCATCTCTATGCGTATTCTTTAAACCCTTCATTTGGCTTTTGAGACATACCTTGCAGCTGGGTACGGCTATGAGCCATGTCAGCATTGAACTGGTACTGTTTAAAGAATGCATCTCCGAGATCCTGCCAGCTCTTGATATCCGAAGATTTCAACTTGGTATACCATTCAAGGGATCCCCCGTACAGGCTGTCCTGGAAGAAGTACATCCAAAGCTTTTGGTCCATAGTGTATGCAGAGATCTTACGGACGAATGCTTGCAAATGAGTTTCCGGGCAGGAACTCCCATTGTATTTATCAAAAGCGGGCGCCTTGAACTTCTGTGGGATCACAATCCCCTTGACCAGCCCCATGTTTGACATATTCACGACCCCGGGAGTGGCATAGCTTTCGAGAGCTCTGATCTTTTCTGCCAGCAACTGAATCTCCTTGTTGGGAGGTTGGACACCATATTGCCCAAACGGCTCGCTGTGCATAGAGAACTGACCAGCTTCCCTGTTTTCCTCTCTGTCATCATCAACCCCAAAGAATGGCGGGAACAAACTATTTTTCATATTGTTGCCCATCTGACCAGGTTGACCCCCTGTGGCGGCACAAAAACCACCGGCATTATTATTCACCACACCCACAGTTGTTCTTTTTCCACCTTCTCGAGAACCACCCAGCCCCTGGTTGGAGACACCATCCAGGTTAACGCCACTATTAGCAGCAGAAGCCCGCTCGAGCTTCTCAACTTTATCAGCTAACGCTTTCTGACCAACTGCAAACCCTTGCATGATGTTGATCAATTCATTCATCTTATCCTTCAGCTCGAGAACATCTGAATTAGGGAGATCCATCAGCCTTGGAGTATTGCGTCTGGTGAAGTATCTGTGAGGACGGGTTGAGTGCAAAGGTAGAACTCTACGAGCACGAGCAATGATTCCTGAAACAATCAAGCACGTTAGAACTGATACCTGCAAAACAACAAACAGGTTAATATGCATGAATGTAACGTCTATCCATACGAGGAAGCTTCTGTCTTTCGATCCTGGTTTCATCGAGACAGATAATATTTTGACAATAACATTCTGACATCAGGATGTCTCTCAACCAGAATCTCAATCGAGAATGTACCCTGAGTATGGATAGACATGAGTTAGATGCCGATGAATGCAAAATGTGGACGATGCTGATGCGTGAATGCAATGCACTGTGCCATCCTCCGAGTCATCTGAACATTTACTGCGCTGAGTTACGTCCTCTGAATTGATCAAAACCATCTGAAGGAATATGTAACCACAAATCCGACTTAGGGTTCCGAAATAAACGGAACTGAAAGATACATCACCATCATCATCAGACATTCTCTGAACAGACAACCACAAAAACCTCTGAATCGGCCCGGGGAATCCTGAAATAAACGGATCCCCACTGATAAATACCACGGACAGCATTTCGGCGTCTCAGAAAGAAATGTCCATAAATCCGACTTATAAATATAACTCTGATCCACGGAACCATCGGTCACCATCAAAGTCACCATCTGAACATGCATCTGTAAGAATCTCCCTCCCCTCACAGGTAAATTCTAATCAGGTCATCCTAAGGCGGATAATAGTCTCGACAATCGGGCAAAGATACTCAATGGGTTTGCCCTTTCGGGTGTGCCGTTGCAGCTCCCTTAAGATCATCTAAACCAAAGATCCGGGAATGATCGGTCACCAAAGTCAACAGCTCAGATGAAGTAACTCAACCAAAGTGGATACTCCACAAAGGAAGAGTTCCCTTAAAAGAACCTCGTCCGGCTTGTGGTATGTCACGTTGCCAAAAACATGTTGACCTAACATGAGGGAGGCAACATGAGACCACACTAATCCTAGGTGTATACTCGGGCCTGGGTTTTAGCCCCACTCAGAACACCCACCCCAAAACAGAAGAGCCACCTGTACAGAGGACAGCAGAATGATAGTATGATACATGCAAATATTTATGCAAATATATACACAACAGAATAATAAATGCAATAAATAGAGCAACACAAGCAACCTAAACTATCCTAGAACGCTAGGAGAGACTCGCTTAGGGAAGATGGACCAGCAACAGGTCAACTTCTATGTCCCCAGCAGAGTCGTCAGCTGTCGCATCCGCGAAAAACAACCGGCGGGCTAAAACAAAACAACACAGAGCCGCCACCGTGCGTTATTTATCCCAAAAGGGAAAGGAAACGCTCGAAGTAAACCTGGGAAAAGCATGGTCTCGCGACCAAAGAGAACAAGATCGGGAGTCGGTTATGCGAAGGGAAGGTATTAGCACCCCTACGCATCCGTCGTACTCGACGGGATCCACGCTCAAACGATAGAAAAGGGTTGCTAAAACAAACATCACACACACACTGAAGACAACACAGGTGGAGAAAGAGGGGAGAGGGCTCGCTAGGACATCGCATCCTATGCCTACATATCTCATCTGGAATGAGAATCAGAGCTACCGTAGTTCGGCTCACGCACGCCAAACAAAACAAAACACAAAAAGGCAAACATGGAACCCGAACGCCAATCGCTGGACTTACATCAGCTTCCGAACCAAACAAACCCACACTGGAAACCAGATGCCACTTGATGGACTTATACCGGACTCCAAGCACACAACAAGAGGATACGGAATGCCAATTACTAGGCTTACATCCATCTCCTACACACATAAGAAGAAACAAACAACAAGTTACTAAGGAGTCAGGAACTCGAGCCTAGCAACTGTCAAGCAAACACACACAAAAAGAAAAAGGGTGCCCGGAGAGATCTCGTACGACCTCCTGCCTACGTACCTCATCTGGTATGAGGATCAGGGCAACGTAGTTCCCCTAAACAGGGGAGAAACTTTCTCCTAACCAGAGACTGGGAAATGACCAACTAGAAGGGAGACTGACTCGAGCCTAATAGTTATCATGTATTCCACAATGGTCCTAGGTTGAGTTTTCTATCTATCTTGCACAGACTGCAAGCTAATCCTAAACAGGAAAAGCAAAGCATGCAAGCACAGTCAAAACAAAGCAAACATTCACAATTAGCACACACTATATACAGACAAAGGTGGGCTCATACAAGGGTTAGGCTGCAAAAGCAAGCCAACTGTATCAGGGTGATGTTAGCTCTTAACCCTAACATTAAGATTTAGGGTGAAGCAGATGAAATAGGAAGTGATGGGTGTGCCTCACAGCTCTTATCCCTGGCCAGGGAGAGCTTCAGACAAAGGAAGTGTGGGTTCAGAAAGTGGGAACCCTTCTACACTTATGACTGACTCAACTGTACAACTGTACAAGGATCTTGGGTTAATATCCACAAGGCATCAACATGTAATGTGAGCCAAGGGATGACTCGACAGAATAGCAGGAGATGGATTGCACATCTCTTGTGTCTGCCAATTGCCTTAACAAAGGTCTTTTCCTGCTTGGGGACAAAGATAAACAATCACAAGCATTGCCTCTTAAGGAGGACTTCAGACAGGTGCCTGGCCAAGTAACAGGCCAGGTCTTCCAGACTACATGGAGAAAAGGAATTCTACCTCAATTGGTTAAGCAACCAAGCAACAGCACAAGCAAGTTCACAATGAACTATAGCAACTAATGTACCTGAAATCAATCTAACATAATCAGTACACAGCTCAAACAGTCAAACAGACAAACTAAAAGCCAACAGTTAACTGTACATAAACAATGCATCAAGCAAAGCACAAGCCAATGCTCAACACAAATGACTTAGAAGCCACCTACAAAACAAACTTAATATTAATCAACATCAATCAAACAAGAAACTCAAGCCAAGTGAATTAATTCCTCCATGCCATATGCTTTTTGTCCTGAAAACACGACTCAAACATGAGAAGCAAACCCCTAGGACAAAGCCTAGGGTCAAAGAAGGAGAAATATTTCAAAAAAGAACATGAAAATTGGCACAAATCAATTTCAATCAATTTAAAAACAAATCCAAGTGGTCTCACATTCATATCACTCACCAATTTCATTTCATAAAAGAAATAGTGCAAGGCATGCAATTTCAAAGCTCATAGAACCAAACATAATGAATCAATCCAAATCCAATCAAAAATAATTCAATAAATCCCAAGAAATATCATGGCTAAACAGCACTCATTAAAGGATCATCACACCAAGTTTCAAGTCATTTAGGCAAGTGAAAGCATGTCAAATAAAATCCCTAAGTCAAGGCATGGCAAAACAAGCTCATACAAGGCACCAAATCATGCATCAACTTCAAGCAAGCATAAAACAGAGTAGGAACATGATAAATGCACCAAACCAAAGCCATGGTAAACTTCAAGATGTCTAGAATCACTCCACAAAATTTCAAGTCCATCCAATAAACATCAAGAATTTCACAAATCATTTAAGATCATGACTCACAAAAAGTCCACAATTGGTCAAACAGAAAAGAAATTCTCAAACAAATCAAAAATGCATCCAAAAAATCCACAAAAATTCACAAGTGAACCTAACATCCAGAAGTATCATCATGCAAAAATTCACATCATTTCAAGTTCATATGGCAAGGTAATGAAAATCCACAAGTAGGACAAGAAATGGTGTGACACAAATTGTCACACCTACATTCAACAGCTCATATCTCCCAAACCAGGAATGATAAAATCACAAACTCAAAGCCAAAATGTTCATTGAGATGTCTATTTTACACATGCAAAATTTCAAGAATTTTGGATCAAGCATCTTCATTTCACAATCAAAATAGAAAGCAATGTGCAACAAATGACATGTATGAACATTCCCTAAGCCAAAACAAATTCCACACGTGCATAAATCCTGGAAAAATATCCATAAAATAGTAGACATGGCAAGGATCATGGCACAAAATATTCCAGTCAATTTGGATCATCCATCATAGACTTATGATTTTTGGAATGGAAGGAAAAATAAAAGAATGATGTGAAAGCTTGTAGGAACATGGCATGGATTAAGGGAAAAAATGCAAAGGCCAAAATGATTATGCCTAAACCCGGAATCGAACCGAGTGCACTTTTGAAAACCAGCGCGCGCTCAAGCCAAGTGCAGGACACGTGGTCCACTGCATGCGAGCATAACACCAAACATCATGCAACTAGCGCAGGCAAAGATCTACACTACTTCTGGAAACGAAAATTCACACATTCATCCGTGTTCATCACAAACCCTAGGCTCAAGAACAATTCATCACCAAAATCAACAAATCGTATATCATTGGAATCCTTGTTCAACGTACATCACAAATCTCAAATCAATTTGGATTAATTCTTCCTAATTTCAAAGATTCGAAGCAAAACATATTTGTGCATGAAACTTCAAATCAACATAACTTCTTTGTTTCTCCATGAAATTCAGTGGTTCAACTTGCAGATTACTCTACTAAGAAAGATCTATCCAAAACATATATCAATTTCAAGAATCATCATGCTCGAAAACTAACCTTGTTGGAATGGCAGAAATGGATTTGAGGTTTTCTGGCCTTGTGAATGCAAAACAGATGATCTTCAAGGCTTGTATGAGTGAATGAAACAAAGCTTTGATGTTGATTGTGCACGATCTTGTTGAAAACTCAAATTGCCATTGTTGAACACCTTTGCAACAGTCCTTGAATTGGCACGAAAATGATGAAATCTTGCTTCAATAAGCTTCCATTATGCTCATGGAAGAAGGATTGATGAAGATCTTGGCAAGGTTTGTGAAGAAAAATGAAGAAAAATTGAGAGAAGAAGTTGAAGAATTTTTGGATCTAGATCTCAATTTCCAAATTCTGTTATGATTAGCAATGAAACAGTTATGATTTAGCTTTTATATGTGATGTTAAGCATGTTGCTAATCATGTTTAGTGTTAATGCAAGTGTTTAAGTGAAATCAAGTTTTATGCTAAATTGCAAATTGGCCAATTCACCCTTCACATGTGAAAATCAATGTAACAGTACCAAATTCACTTGGAGCAATTCAGAAATGTTGTTTCTAAGCTAATGCAAGTGGAATTGAATGAATACCATGCCTAATTTTCAAATTCACCTTTTTCCCTCCAATTTTCAAATTAGGTTCAAGTGAAAAATGCACTTTTTTGTGATGAGTTTCAATGAAATGTGATGCATGAATTGGATAGAAGAGATTAAAAGAAACTTGCTCCAAAAAGTCCCACTCCATTTGGCCTTGTGATGTGAAAGTTATGCACTTTTGAAATTCAACTTTTCTTGACAATGATTTGATCATAACTTGCCAACCACACATGAGAAATTCATGTTCTTGGACTTTCTGGAAAGGTGAGAGCAAGATCTTCAACTTTCATGTTGGACAAAATTTCATTTGAAGCATTTTTAGACATGTAATTTTGAGGAGAAAACCTTTCCATTTTTGGCAATTTTGAATTACAAGTCACTTTCTATTTTTGGAAAGTTTTCATCTGACTTTATTTTCTTCATTGTTGATGTTTAAAATGTCAAATGAAACTTGTTTGGACATGAATGAAGTGTATCTAACCCTCTCCCACCTCCAAATCCATCAGTTGACTTGTGGTTGACTTTTGTTGACTGATAGATGAATGGGCTATGCACTGATGATCTTGAGCCTCAAACTCCTGATGAAATGGCTCAACAATGAAACCCTAGCTTCCATAAACTCAATGAAACCATGGAATGATCCCCATCTCCATGAAGACCTCATCTCCTTTGACAATCCCTGATTGGCACAATGCAGATGATTAGGGTTGACTAGTGGTCAAAACCCTAATCCCAAGGAACTGATCAAGCATAAGGAATCTCTTGGTGATGACAAAAACCATGATGATGATGATGTACCATTTCAACCAAGATAATGATCAATCCTTCTTGAGGAACCAAGAAACCCTAATTTGAATCACAAACCTTCAGATGGCTAGTGATCAATTCAATGAGACCCTCAGCTTGAATCTCTTAACCTCCTTATCTTCTGATCAAGACCTAGGAGGATGACTTGCTTGATGATGCCATATGATATGCAAATATGCAATGACTAATGACCTAAAAAATGCAATGCAATATGCTAAGCTAGTCCCAAGAGAGGAGGGCAAATTTTGAGGTGTTACAATATGATCTTATTATAATTTGTTTAGTTAAGTTTGACCCATTATTTTAGCAATTGTATATTACAATTATCCCATCGCACCTTACTAATATAGAACATGCACCTCGCGTAGGCGAAACCTACATTATTCGATACTAGTCTTGATGAGTGCTAAAACTTGGAAAGCATAAACTTAATATTTAATTTGAGGGAATTTACAATAATTATGATCTCACCAGCTTATTTATCATATAAATTGTCTCTCACATGCAACAACATACATTCACATGCATCAACATACATAATGAAACAGTTATGGCCCCTAGCGCAATTGTTCTCCCAAGCCAATAAGAAAACCTAAGCTAACCTAATAATGATCTAAACTTCTCCAAGCAAAATCTTCAAGGTTGTCCTCCTTTGATATTGTATTCTTCTCTTTCTTCATAACATTACATTACATAAAAGAAACTCGTTTTACATACGAGGGAGTGAGATGAGAAAAGAAGTTACATTAAGAGATTAAAAGAGAGGCACGACACACAAGACAATAATAATAAACACATTATTATTATTAATTTAAATTCTGTTAATTAATTAAAACCAAATTAAATTTCGGCGACCGATCATACTACGCAAAATTTTAATGAACAATTCATTTGAAATCGACGTCGTTTTTCGCATCAACACTTGATACTTTAAAGCACAACTCTTGCGCAGTCACAACCCTAATCGCATAACTCTTTGACAGCACAACCCTTGTGCTGTCATGAGCCCTAATTCACCAATTTTAGATCGTCAAACACACCTTGATTGTTAGTGCATTATGATTGATCAACACGTCATTGCTTAACCATACTAATGTCGGATCAAGAAGCAAATGACCATTGATCGCTCAAAGGAAAATAACCATTAAGTGTTTGAATGAACGAAACAGAAACAATATATCATATATACCGTATTTTGCATCAGGATTACTTATATCATATATATAACTTGATTGATCTCAATTGTGTAACCTGTGGACAATCGATGTATCGCTGCTTCACCATACTAACGTCGGATTTCGAAACATAGTCAACATCAATCATCCAAATCGTACACATATGATGCCAAATTTAATTACTCGTGTATTCTTTGATTCATTATGTCTTTTAATCGTATTAATACAAAAATACAGAAAATAAACAGCTATCAGATGCATGGTTTCATAAGTGGCTCTGATACCACTGAAGGAGAAAAGTGATCCAAAACACAACGGAATTTAAAAAAAAACTCCTTTAGTGATCCTTACGAGTGGGCATGATCAGTGATAAAATTTCTACCTCTTGTGGCGATTGAAACCTTTGATGCAGATCTACGGAGCGATCACGAACATTGAATGGTGACAACGCCTTTACTCAGTCCACACGAACGGATTCCTTCAATCTTAGTGCTAACTGCTACATATGAAGGTTTTGAGTGTGTGTGTGTGTGTGTGTGTGAGAGAGAGAGAGAGAGAGAGAGAGAGAGAGAGAGAGAAACGAAATTGCAACTGCACAAATGCTTCTGCACAAAGGTTCTATTTATCGAACCACTTGTGTGGGCTGCAAGCTAAAAAGCCCACTTAAGTGTATGTGGCCCATATCTTATGATATTCCATAGTCACTTAAGTGTGTGGTACCTTACCATATTTCGTATTCTACTTAAGTACACCGTACCTTACGATGTTCTACAATTCACTTAAGTGCACCATACCTTACGGTGTTCCTTAGTTACTCTATCTCTCATCAATCCGTCCTTTTGTGTGTGACCCTGTAGGTTTTCGCGATATTAACAATTATATTAAATCACGTATTTAACATAATAAACAGTGAGTGGTATCTAGCAACACATCACTACTACCCAAGACACGAAAAAGTCATGTGATATGACAAATCCTTTTGTGATAATACTTATGTGTATAATTACCCTTTTGCCCATATATCTATATTGAACACAAGGCATAGACCGTGTCATCCTTGTCCAGTTCAATGTTGGGCCCGTAGACATTTATCCTATTATGCAGGATGGAGCAAATTCCATCTAGGTCACTCATGTCCCTCATCATGCTTCGTGGAGTACCCATCAACTGTCTTTATGGTCATCCAGTTACGGACAACGTTTGATCAACAATAAGGCACTCGACTCTACATCTAGGGTCCATAGTGGTTTCAGGTCAAAGGGTGGTATACACCACTATCACCATGAGAATAACTTATGACACTTTGCATAACATTCTATATAGTATTCTCATTGCGGGTCAATCCAGTATAAATATTACTCTTAATATTCATACCTATGTTTAAGACTTGATAACTCCTTATCCATGATCTATGAGATATGATCATCATTCTATATACATAATAGTCTTAATGATTTAATGTTATCCCACTTTACAACAAAACTCGACTACGGATACTTTAAGAATAATGTACTTATGTTTAATGGGATCTCATGATTAAGTCACACTTGATACATTAAACGGACTAACTATTCTAGGGACTTTATTAAACAAACATAATAAAGAAAAAACCTTTTATTATTAATAAATAATTCGATATAAGTACCAAAAGTATTGGCCTCTAGGGCTTACACCAACAATCTCCCACTAGCACTAGAGCCAATCAGGCATACCCCTAATGCCCATAGATCTAGTATGTCCATCATGCTTCTGTTGCGCAAGAGGCTTTGTCAGTGGGTCATCAATATTGTCAAGTGTAGGTACTCTACATATTTTCACATCTCCTCTATCTATTATCTCTCGAATGAGGTGATAACGCCTAAGTTTGTATTTGGGTCATTGGTGAGATCTAAGCTCCTTAGCTTGTGTGATAGCACCATTGTTATCACAATAGAGACCAATGGAATCCACAATGCTAGGAACTATGCCAAGTTCACTAATGAACTTTTTGATCCAAGTAGCTTCCTTTGCTGCACTTGAAGCAACAATCTACTCGGCCTCGATTGTAGAATCAGTACTTGATTTAGATAAGTGGGATGTCGTGTAAACATCCTTATTACAAATGCGTGTGTTGAAATTTACTATTGAAACTCGTGTTATAGAGCAAGTCATGTGTGTTATGAATGTGTGACACTCTACGTGGTTTTATTTTATATTTAATTTACGCGATAAATTATGTGTGGGGTTTAGGGTGTTACAGATTCATCTGATACATTATTGTTCCTCTTGTTTATACTAACCCACTAACACTTTATAATAACTTGTTTATACCATACATTAACTCTTATGACTTTGTTAGCATTATTCCTTGACATATAACTTGTTAACTTAACAACTCAATCAATCATAATCTTTCAACCTTGGGTTTGTCATAGTCTTTCTTTTGTCAATCTATTGATAGATGTATTTGGGGTTGAATAACTTTCATTGTTACAAATCTATGATAAGTTAATCCATTAATTATCTTCCATACTTTGAATCAATAATAAGTTATCCTCTGATGTGCCATATTTTGAATCTATTGACCTAAGGATAGATAATCCTCAAGTGTTGGTCCATTGTTCATAATATAACTTAACCTAACTTTACTAACTTTTGATTATTACTAACCTTTTGTTATTATTATTATTGTTATTATTCATTGTTATTTACTTTTATGTCATTTACATTTAAGTACTCATCATCACCATATTCATTGTATAAACTTCATCATGCATACTTTATCACTTGTATTACTTTTTGTTATCATATACTTAAAAACAACAAAAACATGATAAAATTATAAGATCAAAAACAATCCACTTCACTTAATCCATTTGGACTTAGAGGACCTCATCCTAGGACCTTTGCTTGTAGGACTTTTTCATTCCCTATTTGTGATACTTTGTTTCAAACTTTGGGTTTCATCTCTACTTACATTCCGGTTGTAAGAATGACATCATGGCACCATCCTAGGGGGACATGTTTGTAAGAACATTATCCTTTGTTTAGCATAAGTCACTTTTGCACACATAAGGGTTTCTCTTGGGCTACCTTACAATGAGACCTTTTACTTTCTTGTTGGTTACTTTGCATTAATGTTGCATAAGCCAAATTTCTCAATCAAATAAACAAACCCTTGATCCAACGTCAAGTGAATTTTTCTTACTCAAACTTAAAACACTTAATAATTATGATTAGTATTGCACGCCACGAGTCTTAAGTGGTGGAGAATGAGTGAGAATGGAGCATTCATACTCTCACTCTGATTATTTTGAACGTAAGACGTTTGGCTTGTTGTCTAGAATATTCACCTCCACATATAGACTTTAGTGCAATCTAATCACATTCTTTTTTTTCATAAACCCTTATTTAAGGTCAAATCAACACAACCCATCAAATCTAATTTTTGTGCCTTAGGACACCCATCCCGAAAATCCTTTTCTCAAAGGTAAAATCAATCAAACACACAAACATTTTCTACTCCGAACTACGGAGCTCTGATTCTTCATCCCCGACGAGTGATACGTAGACACAAGGACCACAATCCTTGACGAGCACAATAATAAAAAACCAAAACCCCTCTCTTTTCACACACATTCTCTTGAAAATAAAATAATAATGAGATAAATCCCCACATACATAAACAACCCAAATGGTTCCCATAGAGTACCATGGACGTGAGGGATGCTAATACCTTCCCCTTGCGTAATTGACTTCCGAACCCAAGTATCGGTTGTGAGAGCGATTCCTTATCCCTTTTTAGCGCTTCCCGAGCGCTTATCTTTTTCGAGGGTTTTATCAACTATTTCCCCTCGCCTCTCCAATAGAGGCACATAAATAAAATTCGGTGGCGACTCTTCTGATTTTGCCTTCGATAGGCAGTTCATTCAAAGTCCCGGGTCCTCGTTATCGCGTTAAAACCTCGGTAGCGACAGGGACGAAGGGAGATCAATATTTGATCCCGAGCATCGTCCAACAAAGTACGAGCTACATATAAATGATCGAAGAAGAGCCCTAATGAAGGTTTTTAAGACTTGTTCCCAACATAAAGTTGGAATGCCGCCATGAAAGCCCAAGCTCTGGAATGAAGCTGCGAGGGGGAAACTTTTAGATGATTCATCACGACCACTTCAAAATTAGAGAAGGCCAGACACATCCCCGACCTTGTGAAAAACACTTATACATGGGAATTGAGCAACCCTCGAAAGAGCCACATACCATTTCATCAGAATCTATTAGTAAAATTGCCCAATATGGGGAATTGCCAACCGTGATGTCGGTCTGAGTTACAACTTCAATGGTGTTCAGAACAAAAGAAGTCCTAACTATTTCAGTGGCCATCCAATAGTACCTATTCACATTAGCCGACTTTATTAATCGAAGACCCTTATGAGCTAATACATCAACTTTATGATGATCACCGAGATTGACCCATGACACGACATCATGTCGCCCTTGACACTTTATATAACAAGCAATTTTGGTGTCACTAGGGTCATGACCAGTTGACTACTGGTATGTTCTGACAGAGCGCCCGACACAATCCCTCCTTTGATGAGCAACCTCTCTTTCTGCCTCAATCAAGACATGAGGAGGCATCGGTCTCTCAACAAGGTTTTTACCCCCGTTAGATTTCACAAGAAGTAGAGATTCTGAAGTATTCAGAGAGAGCGCTCACCCATCATCGAATCCTCACTCAAAATGATAATTCCTGATTCAAAACTCCCACTGATAGAGGAAAATGAATACGATTCAGACTCCATTCCCTTTTTCGAAGATGAAGAAACACTACCCTCTGAGTCTCTCTCGACAATAATAGGGTTACCACTCATCGTAATGAAATGCGATAAAAAGTTAAATAAAAATAGAGGAGAAGAGAAGGTACCTTGAAATATGAGGGCGAAAATGTTGAAACAAGGAAGGGAGTTAAAAATTTGAAGCTTTAATGCTTTCAAATTGTGAGCATGCCACTACAGTTACTCTAGAAGTGAGTGTTCTCAAATAAGATGGAAAAACTCAAAGAGACAAGGGAAACCCAGTCTTCTAGATGGCTAAAAAGTTTCTCCACAACCTCTTTCCATCTTTATACACACGGAGGCAATCAAATGAATCAGATCGAAAACACAAAATAAGGACAAATCAACGGTTACATTTCATATGGGAAAGACAACCATACTCGAAAGCTGTGTCACGTCACCCCACACCTTCTCAGGCCACACTTCAAAGAAAAACGGGGAAACATTTCAATAATGGGGTTGCATTTAATGCTCACGTACGCATCACGCTTTGGCAAAACCAAAGCGGCGCATGCCATCCGACATTTTAAGGTCGACCACTACTACTAAAGGACTCCTCCGACATGGAACATGCCTGATGAGTCTTGCGAGCAACTGTTCAGTGCCAGCTAAAGACCTGCGACTCACTGCTCTAAGCCCACCAAAGACCCGAGACCCACTGCTCCAAGTCGGCCAAAGACCCGAGACCCACTGCTCATAGCCGGCCAAAAACCCAATAGCATGAGGCCCATTATCTGACCTACTCCATCAGACCCAATGTATAAATACATTCGTAAAGGATTCTCAGGTACAATCTCTAATCTCCACATTCACTTCGACTATCTTGAACCCTAACTGACTTGGGCATTGAAGTGCGAACCATACATGTATCCCTCTGAGTCCACCGTATTAGGGATATCAACACCAATTAACGATATCACATCAAGATCGATCTTTTTAGTTCAAGAAACAATGTGATCCTTCAATCTATGGTGTCACATCAACTTAATGCATCAGAAGATTTGTTTCACCGTAGTTTCTGTGATCATCACTATTTCTAATTCCACAACGGAACATTTGTCAACGTTTTAATACATGGCTTATTGATTCCATTTTTGCATATCTTTACAATTAAATAATCTAAACTTGAACTGCATTTATTAGGTCAATAATGAGTCCAAAAGAGTATAGATAGCAAAAATAATGTTAGTAGTGTCTTGAGGCATGTAACCTGAGAATCTTTGCAATGTATTTATACCTTAAAAGTGTAATATCAGACTTATTTGACCCATTTATATTTGAAGAGTTTTAAACCAATAGTTTATAATTGATGATTTATGAATGTTTTTTAATTGAACTTTTTTAATAGTCAATTATTGAAATTTAAATAAAAAGAAAAACTACCATTTATGGCATGATGTTATTAGATTATTGAATTTAATGGATATATGTTTTTTTAATGGTCAACTTAACAAGATAATGTACCTCTAAATTAATTTTACTCTACTATTTAGAAAAAAATAAGAATTTAATGGACACCGTTAGTGTAATTTTTCTTTGACGTCCAATAAAAATGATCTATTTATCAAATTATCTAAATTATTTAAAAATATTAATATAGTTTAATAGAATTTATATTCGAATAAAATTATTTTAAACAGTGAATGTATTTGATTTTCTAAAAAAAAAAAGTATCATCGTAAGAGAATATTATTTTAACTTAAATATTTATTGAATTAATTTTTTACCCAAATTATTTTTGTAAACTAAATATATGGCTGAAATCTAGATAGTACCAAGTCCCAACGGAACAATTGAAACCATAATTGAATAAAATCACGTGACCAGCACATGGTACAGCAACAATTTCATATCATTCCATTTTTGAATCAAATCGAAATCAAAAAAATCAAAATCTCTTTCTCAAATTAGAGTTTAGAAACGAAGAAGCAGTGAAAATCGATTATCAGCTATGGAAGCAATACTCGTCGATTGTGTTCAAAAAAGTCTATGCCATTTCATGCACTCCAACGCCATCTTCCTCTCTCACCGTCTCTGCGCCGAATTTCCCTCTGAGGTATTTTTCATCTCTATCCAAGCGTTTGATTCCTCCAAGAAAATCTATGGAGACGAAAATATTCGGTAATTTCGTATGTAGTTTAGTTTGCTTTCACATCGAGATCGGTGTTTCCTTTTTCGGTTTCGCTGTCACCTAGCTAATTGATTAAACTCTCTTTTCATAGTGTAGTTTAATTTTTCAGATGATTTAGGGTTAGGGTTCAATTTTTTTCTTTTAGCTTGGTGTATTATCTGAATTTTAAGTTTTTATGTTGTTATTATATTTTCACTGTGCTTTAGTGTAGTTAAATTGGATTTGAAATTTGAATTTGTTTTGTCAGGATTAAAAGTTATGGGGTTCTTGCTGTTAGTTTTGTGAAATTACTTAGTGGTTTGTTATGATTTTTTTTTCCTTTTTCAAGGTTTGAAGGTTGCCTTTAGGATATTTTGACTGTCTACAAATGAACCTGTTTCTACAAAATTCATAGTTTTTAGTTTAGGAATTGGTGATATTTTGTGCTGCCTTTTTTTAGAGCCCTAGATAGAAGCTACTACTTTGTACCTTTAATTTTGCTCGCAAGAAGTTTGAAGAAGAAATTTCATTTGACTTGAAAATGCCACTTGACTTGAAAATGACAGTAGGTAGTGGAGACTTGGATATTGTAATTTTTTATAGATATCAGTTTGAAGTTTAGATTTTGTCCTTCTAATGCTGCAGCGTATAATTGTATAACCATGTTTTAAGAAGTGATGTGGAAAAATAGTGAAATATGATTAGGTGGCAGGGTAAAATTTGTTTATTTTGTCGCTTTGATGAAGTAAACAAAAGTAAGTAAGGGTTCCCACATTTTCGTGAACGGGTATGGTAAAGAAGCAAGTTCTTGAGAGTTGAATTAGTATTGGAACATGGAATATAGAAACACTTGTAGGAAAATCTATGAAAATATTAGACACTTAGTGAGATAAGGCTTGTTTGTTGTTGTAAGAGCAATGATGTTGTACATAATAAAATGTTGGGCGGTAAAGAACCAACATACGAATAAACTAAGTGTAGCATACATAGGAATGCTATGTTTGATGTGTGGTAAGGCTAGACAAGATAACATTTGGTATTTTTAGTTGTAGAGAATTGTGCAACATTTAGTATTTTCTTTGTAGAGAATTGTGTTTTGGTGAATTTCAAGTTGAATATATTGAAGAGTTGGCATAGTGCTTTGCTAGCATTGAGCTAGAGACAAGGGACCCAAGGTGTATGATTTCTTTTGGGTGTGGAGCGTATGATATTATAGACAGAGAATGAGATGATTCAGATTCTTATCTAAACCATTTATTTATGATCGAATAGTTTGTATACTCTGACGTGGCATGACATGGCTGTGACCTCTTGTTCTCCTGTTTACCCGGTTGGAATTATGTATCGGTTGGGTGACGGCTAATCATGCACTCACTCTCCTACCTGACTTGGCGTTTTAGGTCTTGAGCATTGGTTCAAAGTCCATGTTCATTCAACACTCTTTAGTCCGGGCTCATGCACGAGGCCTGGTAGGGATGAAGTGTTTAAAGATATTACTCTAGTCCCCTAAGTTCTTTTTCTGAGCTAGTGGCACTTTTAGGTCTATTCTGATCCTTCATCCTAGGTTTACTCTGTTCCAGTTATTAAACGCTAGAGCGTGAACAAAAAGATATTGATTTATCGAGGACCAATATATCTTCAAATATGTAGAGAGAACTTATGAGAATATGAGGTTGAAGTTACTTTGTTATTTTTTTTTGGGAAGAAACATTTTATTTTTAATAGTATACTCTCTATTTCTTTTGCCGACCCCACTTAGTGGGATAAGACTTGGTTGTTGTTGTACTCTTTATTTCTTTAATTTATGTGTAAATTATGTATTCTCTATAGTATTTGTAATTATATATGTTGGACTTTCCGCCTTAATTGCGGTCAACCCCTAGTCGCCTTACTTTGGCTTGTCTCATTGCAGCCCCTAACACCTTCATTGTGTTAGCTTTGAAGGGGTGGATTTAGTCCCACATTGCTTAGAGATATGGCCTGTGTTGTGTTTATAAATGGGGGCAATCCTCATCTTACAAGCCGGTTTTGTAGGGATGAGTTAGGCCCAACCCATATTTTGAGAATATATTCTGCCATAAATAAAAGTCGGTTATTACTATTAATTTGTACTCTGGAGCCCAGTTTCTATCAAACTTTTTCAACCGTTACTTATTGTTCATGAGTGGTCCTTTCTTTGAGTGTATATTCAACATCACTTGTTGAAAGTTATCCTTACTCTTTCCATGGTATTGTTAATAATTATATTTCTTGTATGCTATACAGACAAATCTCCAATTGTTGGCTGGCTGTTACTTGCAGAGTAATCAAGCACATTCTGCATACCATATTTTAAAGGGTATGTCTCTTTCAATATTTAGGTACCAACCAGATTTAGAGTCACGTTCGCCCTGTTTGTTTTAGATATTACCATTCATGTTCTGTTTCCTGAATTTTATTTTAGATATTATATTACCATTCATGTTCTGTTTCCTGAATTTCCTTTTAATAGATAATGTTTTCCCCTTTGTTTGTCAATATCTCGTTGCAGTGCTTCACACTGTATGTCTCTAGTTATTCATTTTGTCTTTATTGATTGAAGGCACACAAATGGCTCAATCTCGGTACTTGTTTGCAATATCATGCTTTCAGATGGATCTTCTTAATGAAGCTGAAGCAGCATTATGTCCTGCTAATGAGCCTAATGCTGAGGTACAAAGCATAATTTATGATGTATTTTAAATTAAGAATTGTTTTCTAATCTATTAGTGACATTTGTAAAAGCATGCAAGTGGCTCTATTATATTTGTCTGAAATTGATTGGATGTGATTTTTCATCTTGTTTTATTCTAAGTCTCATTTGCTATTAACTATTAATAACATGTGACATTGGTTCTACGTGTTACTCTGCTTTAAATAATTTTAATTAAAGTTATAGGTTGCCAACAGTGTAGTCAAGATTGAGTGCTGGATTGTAAGATCTTAAGTTTTATGATTTACGTGCTATGGATGCCTGGGAGTGCTACGATCAGAGAAAAATCGTTTTCGTCGCTGACGTGGTTAAGATTGAGTTTTTTGAAGCAAGATCGTAAAAAAAAAGTGTGTTGAGTTTTTGAAGCAAGATCAGAGAAAAAAATATATAAAATTACCATTTTTACCTTCGGTAGGATCATAGGTGCTTTGCTAACGATCTGGGTTTTACAATCTTTCACAAGCCGATCCATCCTATTAAGATCTCGTGCTTGACTACATTGGTTGTTAGTGTATGTACTAGGAGAAGTTGAATGACTACTTTTTGATTTCTTTCCTTAATGTGTAGGTTCCAAACGGTTCAGCTGGTCATCATCTATTAGGGCTCATTTACAGGTTGCTTATTATTCTTACAATCAATTGTCAAAATACATAAATATATGAACTTTTGATTACATTCTTATTGATTTCCAAAATTTTCAAAATTTACATGAAAGCATGATTTATAACAATTGAATTGGTAAGAATTACATTTATGAAAAATACTGGGTGGGTGTTTAATAGGACCCATTAAGAGAAAGAGGCTCAAGTAGAGAGGGGAAGTGCTGAGCTGACAAGTTGGTTAGAGAGAGTGGGGGAAGTTACATGTGAGGGGAAGTATATGAGGCGCGTGAGAGAGAAATAGGGGATTATTGAGTATCATTTGTACCAGAACCTTAGGGTTGGGCAAAGTGAGAGAATTGTCTCTTCTCTGAATTGCAGGGGGTTCATCTTATGTAGTAGTTATGTAATAGTTACTGTTTTACAATTAAAAATACAATTTCTATTTCTCTTGAATCTGGGTTCCTAACACTGGTGTATGTTCTGTGTGTGAGAGAGCGATAAGTTCATCCTTATATATTCTCTTTTTCAGATACACTGACAGAAGGAAAAGTGCCATACATCATTTTAAGCAGGCACTGTCAATGGATCCTCTAATGTGGGCAGCATATGAAGAGTTGTGCATATTAGGTATTTAAGATGATTTTCACCTGATTTCTGGTGCTCACTGGGCATATTTGATGAAGTATGAATTGATTGGAGATGTCCTAGTTTTTAGAGCTTCTTTCTAGGCTGTAATGTTATGTGCTTCATATTTCAAAGAGTGCTGACTAGATATGCAACTTTAATAAAAGAAGAAATGTTGAAAATTCTATGATAAGAGAAATTGTAGTTTTCTTCTATTCACCTCATTGGATCTCTTCTAAATCTGCTCATGATTAATTTTGGATTTTTTTTCCTCATTTTTTAAATATTAAATGTTGAACTTTACGAGCTAGTAACATGTATCAGATGCTTTAATTTTTCATGACTTAAAAGTTTGATTGACACTCTTGATTAATTTTGGAATTTTGTGTCCTCATTTTCAAAATCTTAGATATTGAACTTTACGTGGCTGATAATATGTATCAGATGCTTTGACTTTTCATGACTTAAAAGTTTTCGTTATTTTCTATAGGAAAAAACATTCGATGTTTTAGTTATATTTCCTTCCCCATTTCATTTCATTATGCTATTATCATCATCATTAACAGTTCACTGTTTTTTGAATATTTAGGTGCTGCTGAAGAAGCAACTGCATTTTTTGGCGAAGCAGCTGCTCTTTGCATACAAAAGCAATACCTAAATTGCTCAACCTCTCCAAAGTTGCATTCATCATCAGCGGATTGTAATTTAGTTGACAGTAGACATTGTGTGTCAGAAGATACAAGTCCAAGGCAATCGAAACTCAAGCAAGGCCTAAAAGATCCTGGAAACCATCACGGGGCAGCTATATTAGGAGGAACTTCGGGTCAACCAATTAGTAGTGGGCTGTCTAATATATCATTTTATAATACACCATCTCCAATGGTGACACAGGTAATTGGCTAAATTCATCTAACTTTATATTGTGTGTATATGTTACTTTTTGTTAAAAATTGTGAATAAGCTAAACTACTTGTCAAATCACAGTTTTTATAATTTTCAAAATGCTCAGGTAAATTCATAAATATTGATAAAAAGTGTTTTTATTGTTCCATAAATATTATACAGGTTCCTTGGTCTATTAAACACGTGCTTGATCCTGTTTTTCTTTCACATCGTTGATATATATTTTTCAAATCTTTTGTAGTTGTCAGGTGTTGCTCCACCCCCTTTGTGTAGGAATGTGCAGCCAAATGGCTCAAATACGAGCACGCAAAGTGCTGAAAATTCTCCTAGATCAACAGTGAACTCTACTATTCAAGCTCCTCGAAGGAAGTTCGTGGATGAAGGAAAGTTAAGAAAGGTTGAGGAATTGTTATCTATATAGCTTTTGCTTTCTGCTACCTTTAATGTTTCTCCGAATGGAACAAGGTTTGGTTGTTGTGTTTTTTTGATTTTAAAAAAAATCTTATGAATCTTTTGCTTTCTGCTTCCTTTAGCGTTTCCCCTAGTGGATCAAGGTCTGCTTGTGTTTTTTTTTGCTTTTAAAAAAAATATTATGATCAAATAGTTTAAGAAAGAGTTCTTGGCCAAAAAGCTTTTTTTCTCCTTTTCGAAATGTGAAATAATGAAAACCAAACATATGTGTTGCCATGAATCAATGGTCCCAAATGCTAAAGCTATTTGATGAAAGAAAGTAAACAATTTTATATCTAACATGCCTCCTATGCTACATCCATTTGGACCTGAAGTGTGAGTGATATACAAACCCACCCATCCATGTGCTGAAAAATAACTTCTATTTCGAAAAGCTAGGCCAACAAGGATCAGACTCTGGACCACTCGGGTTTTGAGGCTCTGATCATTTCAAAAACTTATTAGATGAAAATGTATGAACGGTTTTATATCGTACACACATAGTTTAGTTCTTTAATCTCCTGTATCTCCTCAACATCTCAGCTCTGTATGTGTTATTATGCATTCTAGTTTTTATGTACTTCTATATAGCATCCAGCAGCACTCTGATAAGGCAGTGTTCTAAATATGTTTTCCATCACGTGTGACTGAATTTATCATAAATTTTGTTCAATAATTGATTATGTAAGCAAGTATCTTATGTTTTTGTGCATCATGTTGAATGCCCAAGTGTTACTGATTATGTTACCGTTGTCTGTCATTTGTTAATATTCCTTGTAATTTTTTGTTTCAGATTTCTGGAAGATTATTTTCTGATTCTGGTCCCCGACGTAGTTTGAGACTCTCAGGTGATGCAAGTGTAAATCCAAATCCTAATACAACAGCTGTATCTGGAAATGGAACTAGTTACACTTCTAAGCATCTTGGTGGGTCAAAGCTTAGCTCAATGGCGTTTCGTTCTGTCACAGTTCGCAAGGGACAACCATGGGCCAATGAAAACATAGGTGAAGGTGATGAATCTTTATTATATATAGCACTATTTTACTATTGTATAATGTCCTTGTGGAATGTTATCCTTCATATATGTATAGAGATGCATCCCAGCTGATAAAATTATATTTGTTTTCTGAAAATCTTTATGCTGCTGCCTGCTGCCTTTTTTTAAAAAGATGATAAGACCATAATTGTCAATTCTGAATACGTAGAGTAATCCTCCCCAAACAATCTTGTATTCGACTGCTACATGTTGCCATTCGGATTACTACTACTACTACTACTACTACTACTACTACTACTACTACTACTTTAAACACCCTTTTGATGGGAACCTGAATTAAAAAGTATAAGAAAATGTAACAGGGATAACTAACAAATCACTTACAACAAAAAACATTCTTAAAGGAATGAGAATTTAGGAATGGTGCGAGAAGAGGCGGTTAATGGAATTAACAGGAAAATAACTAAATGCATTAGATCAAGATTAGGAGAATGTGAGCTGTTAAATGTGAATGAACATTATCAGAGAAGTGCTAGCTAGAGACCTGAATGCCGATGAGCACTACTTTAGGGATAATTGACGCCTGCTGAAAATGACACCAGAGAGAAGTAGGTTGGTGGCAGACATTAAAAATGGGCGACTATTTTTGTTTAAACAGAAGTGATATAAAAGTAGGTTGGTGGCTGACAATGAAAGTGGGCGAGTATTTTTGTTGAAACAGTGACACAGTGTGTTTTTGTGCTGAAATAGAAACTCCATAATGATTGTGATGAAAAACGAGGATAAAGTATGATAAAACCCTAAAAAATGGGTAGCAAAACTCAGACGAGATGACATGGTTAAGGTAAAGCAAAGTTTAGATAGGATACCAAACAAACAAGTTCGATATTTTGAAATTCTGTGACAAACTGAGAAAAAAAGTGATGGAGGATAATATCACTTTGATACCATGCTAAAATTAGAGTCCAGATAATTTATGTTACATCTATAGCAAAATACTTATTTGGTTCGACTTATTCTGATTATCTAGATCAAGTATTGATGCTGTACTAATAGATGTTAATATTCTAATATAGAATATTTCCGAGCAGCTATTTGCAAATACTTAATGAGTTCTCATTCCTTTTTCTTCAGGAATTCATAATGACATTTTAGATGATTCTCGTTTAAATATTGCATCAACTTCTAGTTCCTTGCCTACCATAGAAGCTAAATCTTATGAACCGGATGCAGAGAGTATTCTGGTTGGTGGACAAGTATTAAGTGGTTCAAAAGTCATCACTGGTGCTTCTGAAATACTGACCCTTCTAAAAGTTCTTGGAGAAGGTTTTAGACTTGCCTGCTTGTATAGGTCCCAGGTATTAATTATTGCTTCTGCAGAAAGGTTATTTATAATTTATATTCATGTATTTACTATTTTTTTAATCATGAATATGAAAGGAGAAAAATAAATTAACAAAATACTTTGTTGTTGATGGCATTCAGTTTTCTAATATGTTTTTATTGGTGGCACAGGATGCACTGGAAACCTATCTGAAACTTCCATATAAGCATTACAATACTGGCTGGGTTCTTTCCCAGGTAATATTGGTTGCCTGGCTAGCATTCTCTGGTCTTCCCTAGGAATTTTTGCTGTTCATGGTTGTGTAACTCACCCAATTTATAGAATCATACAAGTTTAGGACCTAAGGATGGTGAGTTATTTTGCTTGCAAAATCATGAGTACTCAGAATTGTAAGTTTGAGAACTTATTAAAGATAGAGTCTACAAAATCATGTTTATTTCCTCTAGATTGCATAAAACATTAACCTCATAGTTGTAGCACTGGACTCCACAGATGCATCTAACATCCGAATGTGAACCCATGTGCAAAGGAGGCCGACAATGTTTTAATCTCAACCTCATAGTTTCCATCATAAATAGTCACGAAGCAGAAAACATGAACTCTCCAATCTTTGCAATTTTGCAGTCAACCCAATAGGCCCAGTGATGAATGGACCCAACACTAATGAGTTGAAATCTAGCTCTACCTTGATGGATCCTGCTTCTGTGGAAGGAAGTTTAGTCTGATCTGGTGTAGGCTAGTCGTCCAATATTTGCATGCTCATAGTATCAAAATTAGATGTTTTGAACATTATGTGCATGCAATGTGTAGCTCCACCCGTCTAATACTGAAATTCAATATTTTATTAGAAAGAGGGAAATGATAAGGATTGTACTTTATACCATTTAGCTATAGCCATAGATGCATATTACATGTCATGGACCAACTATTTAAGCTATTAGGTGAAGATAGTTTTTTTTTTAATTTTTTTAAATTTTTATATAATATATTAAGATAGTCTTGTGCTAGAGATTATTACAGGTCAATAACAATCTGTTACTGTATTTGGATGTTTTAACCAGGTTGGAAAAGTGTACTGTGAATTTGATTATTTAGAAGCTGATCGGGCCTTTGGTCTTGCTCGGCAGATTACGCCTTATAATTTGGAAGCAATGGATGTATACTCTACAGTCCTTTATGTGAGTTTATATTGTATTTTATCAACTTCAGTGATATTTTTAGTGTGTGCAAGTGTTAGCACTAATACCTTTTTTGTCTGAACTGTTTCTGACAAGTACTTGGAGAAAGAGGAAAAATGAGAACAAAGTTTGAATAATAGAATATAATTTTGATACAGGGACTACCCCCTTCTTATGCTAATAATCATAATCCTAAATGAACAAGGAAACAAATCATGAATTGTGATGAAATATGAAATATTCCTAAAAGACCACTGGAAATATTCTTTCTTAACTATAAAAAAAATGAATAAAACATGTGATGTGTTTTTCTCTGTAGCATTTGGGGTTCATGGTTGATGCGGCTATTAAAGCTTCTTGATATGGAAATCATGCCATTGCCACTAATGGTGAATTGACGATATTAGGAAATTGATGGATAATCCTGAGGAAAATTAGTTCCACTTTCTTGTCTGTTGCAATACTTATGGAGGAAAATATTTTAGTTAATGCTTGAGACCGGGGATTCGATGATTTGCCGAAATTTGCTGAAACTAGTCTATAGATTACAAAAGTGTCATGATGATTAATGCGTGACAATGATCTTTTATTGCTATATTTTTTCGTTGTATTTGTTAAGCCTCCTGCTTCGTTTTATGCTTAAACTTTATTTATATGCATTCCTGCATTCTTACTGCTTGACCAAAGACTAAGTTATAACTGGTGTAGCATCTAAAGGAAGATATGAAGTTAAGCTACCTGGCTCAGGAACTAGTACACAGTGATCGCTTAGCTCCACAATCTTGGTAGGCTTCTATTAAACTTTTTTGTGATTATTCAATATGCTGAATGTTATATATCCAGACTACATTTTTTTAACCCATAAAGTCATTTTCACTAATTATTATCCATCACTTTCAAAGCAGTTTAGTTAAATATACTCGTCATCATAACATTACTTCAGAACCATAGGAATGTAATTTTGACAGATTAGAGCTTGAGTTGAAACTTTTTTTAATTATTTGTAAGTTCTCTAATTATTATAATTTATCCTGGTTTATCATTATTGTTGAATGCTCTGGCAGGTGCGCCATGGGCAATTGCTACAGCCTGCAGAAAGATCATGAAACTGCACTGAAGACTTTCCAACGAGCTGTGCAACTAAATCCCAGATTTGCATATGCACACACCCTTTGTGGACATGAGTATGAACATTGTCTTGCATCATTTTATAATTCACCAGAATGGGTGTCCAATAATTTGCTGTCTAACTAACTGGGAAAGGGAAGTAGAACGATGTAGGAGTTAGTTGACAGTTAGAGGGCTTCCTGTCTCCACTATTAATGATTGTACATGAGGCTCTTGGTCCATTTTTACAAGAGAAAGAGAGTAGACACATTAGATACAGTTCTTGCATTTTTCTTTTATGTTTTTCTCAATTCTTGTTGTTCATTTATCGGAAACTTTTTATTGCCTTCTAATTTGTTGCCCCTCACAGGTATGTTGCACTAGAAGATTTTGAGAATGGAATCAGATGCTACCAGAGTGCACTCAAGGTTGATGCAAGGCACTACAATGCTTGGTATGGACTTGGAATGGTATATCTTCGCCAAGAGAAATTTGAGTTTTCCGAACACCATTTCCAAATGGCTTTCCAAATCAATCCACGCTCATCTGTTATATTGTCATACCTTGGTACTGCTTTGCACGCCTTAAAGGTTGATCTCTTACTGCATTGATTGAAAAGAACTACACATCTTCTGCTTGTGATTTGCATCCAGAATATTAAATTTGTGCTATCTTCTATGATTTGACAGAGAAGTGAAGAAGCACTTGTGGTAATGGAGAAGGCTATTTTGGCGGATAAGAAAAATCCCGTTCCAATGTATCAAAAGGCCAATATACTAATGAGCTTGGAAAAATTCGACGAGGCTTTGGAAGTCCTAGAGGAGCTTAAAGAGTATGCTCCCCGCGAAAGTAGTGTCTATGCTTTAATGGGAAGGATCTATAAAAGGCGTAACATGCATGAGAGAGCAATGCTTCATTATGGTATTGCTTTGGATTTGAAACCATCTGCAACAGATGCTGCTGCTATTAAGGTGATATGCTCAAGTTATTAACTAATGTATTTTTATATACTGATGGATACTCTTGATTGTGTTGGGATGTAGCTATTGTCATATTTTCCTTATGCAACTTAAATATCTTATTAATTTCTAACAGGCTGCCATTGAGAAATTACATGTACCAGATGAGATGGATGACAACTTGTAGCTTTACAAGTGAAATGCATAACTGATGACTTTGTGCGGTTGAACTGCATACAAATCCTTTACTATAAGGATTTGGGGGTGTGCTTGTGCTTTCGACATTGTGCATAAAAGCTGTAAAATATGTGCCCATCGAATTGGCGGGTCTGAGTTTTGTCGGAGAATAATTTATACTTAATAAGAGGACTTGATGCAACAAAGGTACCAAGAAGTTTCTATACTTGTAAGGGAAAGTGTAAGGAAAGTATATGTATCATTAATTCATTGATTCATTTTTTGTTCATAAATCACAACAATAGTTTGTAGCTCCTGGTTAACATTATTAGTAAGAGCTAAATGGCAAGAATATAGTAATGTACTTGCTGAAGGATTGGGATTCATGTAAGCAGTTTCTGTGACAAAAATAAGGTATTCTTTTTTAACTGAATAAATATTTACGGATTGGGATGATATAGTTTGTGTCATATCAACCCTGCGAAAAACGAAACAGTAAAAACGGTAGACAATTTTTTGACTCATAAAACTAGAAAAGTTAAAGAGAAGAGAAACAACAAAGTTCAGAAATACAAATTTATCTCTTTTTTTGATAGATCAAAATTTCTCTTTATATAAAATGCAATTATAGAAAAAATGCAACAAATTACTCCCAATAAATTGTATTTTTTTTTCAAATTTGATCAAGTTCAATGTTCAAAGCAATCAATTATTTGATCTTGGTTAATTATTTATTTAACCTGAATTTTTAATATTAAATTAATTTAAATTAATTTAAATCAATTATATCATCAATAGGTTGAATAGGATTTGTGGATCACGTAAAACATTTAACTTTTAAATTATAATAATAATAATAAAGTCTAGAATATTACTGGCATGCTTATAAGTTTGTAAATGTATTATTTATTTAGTAATGTTAATAAATTGGATGAAAAAGTTGATAACCTTAAAATTAGATATGATTGATGATATCAATTCTTAAAACTTTTATTAAAAAAGAGATGGGTGATTGTTTGATTTAAACCTTTTCATTTTAATTTTTAAAATTCAATCATAATATCATTTGTTAGAAAATAAAGTGGATTTAAGACAAATATGCAATCAAATTTAAGTTTTTTTATTAGTTCAATTAGTATATTAGTATATGTTATTTGAGTTAAAAGAAAGATATGAGGCTCAATCGATGGACATAGTTAACATAATAAAGAAAAAAAAAATTCAAATATGTAATCATCATTTTAGTATGTTTGTTAGTTTCTTTTTTTTTTCCTTTTTTTTGTCTGTATCAACTGTAGTATTGTTTGTGATGTTTTATATTGTGATTTATTTTATTTCACTTATATATGTTTGCTTGTTTTTTCTTCTTCTTCTGGTATCAACTGTAGTATTAATTCTGATGTTGTATTTTGTGATTCATTTTATTTTAGATATATTTTGTGATTCATTTTATTTTAGATATATTTTGTGCTTCATTACTACTTTATTTGTTACACAGATATTGTAATGTATTTTACTATGCACTTTACGGTGTTGGCACATTACTGTTAGAGAATAAATTTAAGTTTAATTTTGATAAGGTTTTAGTTTTATTAATCATTCATTTTATTAGTCAGTTATAGTTTGAGTTGTTATAAGTTTGTTAGAACTCAATTTAACAAAGACACATCTGCTATATTAAGGGGATTTATCTAGCTTTTAAATAATGAAATAATGAGAGACTCATTTTTAGGAAGGACAATGACTTTGGGTTTAATATTATAATACTAATTTTTATAGTGTTTTATGAGTATGTAAGTATCCGTATCCGTTATCCCCGTTCCTATAAAAAATAAATAGATCAATTATAAAATATCATATCCTTTTAATTTTTTAAAAATATATTATTGAAATAAACGAATATTTATATTAAATATACTATATTAAATACGTAATGGTTTAACATTGAATTTTTTAAAATAGATAGACATACATTTTTATATAATAAAATAAATTAAAGGCTAATGCTAACATGTGCCCCAAGACACAAGTTAATGATACATTTATAGAAATACTCTCTTGGAATGCGTGCATTTGATTTCTTGAAATTTAAAATTTTGTTTTATTCCACATAAATTTTTAATAGTAATAACCTTAACTTGTACCCCAAGGACACAAGTTAGCAAGACCCTAAATTAAAATATATAAATATATATTGTGGATATTTGGCGGGTTGGATATCAATGTATCTATCCCCGAATCCATATCCACTTATTTTTATGGATAATTATCCGAACCCGTGCTCATATCCATATTTGCGGATTTTTATCCTATCTATTATGGACAATTATACGGATGTCCATTGGAGATGAATCAAATTGTCATCCATACTCATTTCCGAACTCCCTCATGACATCAATTGCCAATGATCCTCTCCTCTATATTCCATGATCCAATCCTTTCTCTCATCTTCTTCAACAATTGTAAAAATTGATGAATCATAATTGTCATACCCTAATTTTGACTAGATATTTTTATTTCGCAAACATTTAAGTTTAATTCAAATTCATTCATATTATTTAAAAAAATATATAAGTGTTTACATTTTTATTATAAGTCAAATAGAGTCAACAAAAAATTGCATTAAAAACAAAAAGAAAAAATTACAAAAGTGAAAAACATAACTTTATCATTACGTCTTCATGCATGCATTATCATTATCATTACATCATCCTCATCATAATACACTATACATGGCCATAAAAAATCCACTTACAAGACAAATTATAGCAAGTCTTACGACCTTTAAATATTACATTATACACCACCATTTATAGATATTCTCTCTCTTCCACAATAAGTGATTCAGTTGACTATTTTAAATAGATTAAAAAAAGGAATAAATGAAAAAGAGAAAATGATATTTTTACTAAAGTATCTTATCATGTATTGAGAATGATGAAAATAATATTAATTAGAGGGTAAAATTAAAAAATATGCATTGAAAATTGAAATAAGTCATTCATTTTGGGATACTATTTTATTCCAAATAGATCACATATTGTGGGACATATGGAGCACATCAAACTATCTCTAACAAACTTTTACAAAACTTCCACTCACAACTCACACGATTTTCACCAATTCACACTTTCATCCTTACTTCAGACAGATCACACATCTTCACAATTCACTCACTCACACATTTCCTTCTCAATTCTAATTAATTCATACACTTATTTCAGACACTTGCTAAACCTAATTTAATCATATAAATAGAGGAGTAAAACATGAGAGTAAGGCGACTTCAATTACATAGAAATCACACTAAAACACATACTACAACTCTGCTAATTGAGAGCTCCTTCTTCATCATGAAGAAACTCTAAAACTTGCATTGAGTTGAAGCAAACCCGAGCCTCCACCTCCACCTCATCCCACACCAAACCGAGCCACCACCTTCACATTTTATTCTTCATTTTTCAAATAATTTCCCAATGTTGCACCATTATTGTTGGAATTAAATCCAAGACTTTGAGTAATTCCGAGTCAATCTTGACGAACAAGATTCAATCACATCAATCAAATTGTCTATTGTTCTTCACTCTTCACTCGAGTGAATCAACCAACCTTGGTTGCGAGATTGTATCGCTGCACAATGATGATGAAAACAAGAAAAGAAAATTGAATTGGGGAAAGAAAAGGGTTAGGGTTTATCGAGAGAGGGAAAAAGATGAATTGATTTTGCAGAGTTTTTCTCTGCTCACAAACTATGATTCTTTATTCCTTTTTTACAACTGCAAAATTCAAGTGTATACAATAATAAAGGTTACTCCCTATTTATAGATTATGGGCTGACTTGCTTCTCAAGTAAGACCCAAAACTAACCTAACTAACTCATCTAAACAAACAAATAAAGCTAAGTCTAATATTACTGTCGAGATACTCTTCTACATTTCGACACCTAGGTGACTCGACACTTTCTTGCTTCTGTCGAGCAACCTGCTTCAACACAAGGAATTACAATTCAATACACCACCTAATTTATTGTGTCTAAGCTATCTATATTTATCATAGACCATAACTTCTTAAACACTTTGACCTGCACTCCATTTGTCATGATGTCTGCAATCTGATTCCCAGTTTTGCAGTGTTCCAAGTTCAGCTTCACTTCTCCCACTTTCTCTTAAAGATAATGGAACCTCATTTCGATGTGTTTGCTTCGTCCATACGCTATCGGATTCTTCGCCAAATTGATAGACGACATGCTATCGATCTTCATGGTAATCGCTACATGATTCTTCCCTATAATCTATTCGACCAGATTCACCATCCATGTTGCTTGACATACATAAAGAGAAGAAGCTATGTACTCTGTTTCACAAGACAACAATGCTACTACTGGCTCCTTTCTCGAACTCCAAGAAAATGATGCACCACATATCATAAACACATAGCCAACTGTGGATTTTCTATCCTCATCATCACTACACCAACTTGAGTCGGTGTACCCCACTAGCTTACATTCTTTTCCTTCATCATCTATAGGAAACAAAATACCATAGTCGAGAGTTCCTTTAAAATACCTTAATATCCTCTTCATTGCTGCTAGGTGTGATACATTTGGCTTCTACATGAAATCTACTCATCATACCTACATTGTATGCTAGATCAGGCCTTGTGTGAAAAAGGTGTTAAAGTGATCCAATGAGTCTTCTGTACTGCATTGGATCGACATCATCTTCATTTGTGTCTTTCGACAGTTGCATTATGGGCTCAGATGGAGTCGAAATTGGGTTGCAATTTTGCATCTCAAATATCTTGCGTATTTCGCCTACATATCTTCTTTGGTGCATCATCAAACCTCTACCACTCTTGTAGAATTCGATGCCAAGGAAATATGAGAGATTTCCTAAGTCTAACATTTCAAACTCCTCACCAGGGTCATACTTGAAATCTCCGACCTCCTTCTTGCAACTTCCTGTTATTAACATGTCATCGACATAGAGACATAGTATAAGCAATTAGCTATTTCTTCTTCTTACATATACTCCATGCTTAGTTGTGTACTTCACAAATTTCTTTTCCCTTAGGAAACTATCTATCTTATTATTCCAAGCTCTTGGAGCTTGCTTAAGTCCATACAAGGCTTTATGCAGTCTGTATACCTTGCTTTCTTCGTCATGTTTCACAAACCCAACTGGTTGTGAAACATAAACTTCTTCATCTAAGGGGCCATTCAGGAATGCATATTTTACATCCATCTGACATGTGTGCCAGTTGTTCATGTTTAGTAGACCAATAACCAACCTGATTGTTTCAATTCTAGCGACAGGTGCAAAAACTTCGTCGAAGTCGATTCCTTCCTTCTGAAGAAATCCTTTCGCCATAAGTCTTGCCTTGTGTCGAGTTACTTCACCTTTGGGATTTAACTTCACCTTGTATACCCATTTTACATCGATTGCCTTTTTGCCTTGAGGCAATTCGAGAAGTGATCAGGTGTCGTTGCCTTTGATGGACTTCAGTTCCTCATTCATTGCTTTCACCCACTTCGAATCATTCAATGCCTTAGCTGCATTGATTGGTTCAACATTTGCATATAAAGCATAGTATACCAGCTCACCTTTATCATCGACCACATCATCTGATGTAATCACACATTCTTGCAACTTTGTAGGCATGTGTCTTATTCTTTGAGGTCTTCTTGTGCTTGCTTGACCTCTGATTCTTCCTGTTGAACTTCTCTTTCGACTTCAATTGTTGGTTCTTCACATAAGATTCTCACTGAATCTTTCTTGACATTTTCAGTCCAATCCCATTCCTTAAGCTCATCTATGATCATGTTCTTGCTGATCACTAATTGTTTGTTCACTGGGTCAAACAACTTGTAACTTACAGTCAAATGATATCCTATTAGGATCATCTGATTCGATTTGTCATCAAGTTTTTTTCTCAACTGATATGGCACATGTCTATGTGCTATATATCCAAATACCTTCAGATGACTTAAGCTAGGCTTGACACCATACCGAAATTCTTCTGTCGTAATTCCTTCTAACTTCTTCGTCGGACACCTGTTCAAAATATATGTTATGGTCGACATAACTTCTCCCCATAATTATTTAGGTAGATGCTTTCCTTTCGACATACTTATCACCATATTCATGACGATTCTATTCTTCCTTTCTGCAGTTCCATTCTGATGTGGAGTGTAGGGTAGAACAACCTCATACACAATCCCTTCTTTCTCATATAATGCGTCAAAGTCTTTCAACACATATTCTCCACCACCACCAGTCCTCAAAATCTTGATCTTCCAACCACTTTGTCTTTCGACCATAGATTTAAACTTGGCAAATACCTCAATCACTTCACTTTTCTTCTTGATCAGGTAAGTGCATAATTTTCGACTAAAGTCATTTATGAATGTGACAAAGTATTTGTTACCTCCAATCGAATCCACCTGGATACGACCACACACATCAGAGTATATGACTTCAAGGATTGCCTTCGGCTTGCTTCTTCCATCCTTGCTGAAGTTGTTCTTGTGCTACTTCACATGCACACATTCTTCACATACTTCATTTGGAATGTCGATTTCTGGTAACCCTGAAACCATTTTTCTTCTTTTCGAATCTCTAATGTATTTGAAATTGAGATGACCAAGTCTATAGTGACATATCCATTCATCCCTGCTAGATTCAGTTGCAAGGCACTTGTGCTCTATCACATTAAGTTCAATCTTGAAGGTTCTATTATGAGAATATGTGCCTTCAAGATTAACCTTCCACCTGAGTCAATAACTCTCATAATCTTGTCTTCGATCGACACTTTGTAGTTCTTTTAGACCAAATGCCCTATGTTGAGCAAATTACTTTGCATGCCTGGTATGTACAATATATTGGAAATTACTTACCACTTTCCATCTTTCCTCATAATCAGAACACCACCAATACCTTCAACTGCTAGAGTATTGTTATTTACAAATTTTACCATGTTCTTCATTGAGGGTTTCATGTTGACAAACCAATCTTTCCTACCAGTCATGTGTGATGAGCATCCCGAGTCCAAGTAATATTGGTCCTGTAATCTTTCTTCATCTATTGTTGTGACCATCAACAACATCTATTCTTCTTCATGCTTTGCAAACTTTACATCAGTTTCATGATTCTTCTGTTTTCAGGACAATCACTTGAGTAATGACCATACTTCTGACAATTGAAACACTGAATGTGACTTTTTTCAGGTTTTCGACCACCTCCTCTTCCTCTACATGCAACACCACCTCTTTGGTTTCTTTGGTATGAGGGCTTTCTCTGATTCGACCAACCTCCTTCTTGTTGATTTTGACCAGTCGAATTGTTGTAGCCTCTTCTACCTTTGTTGTTGAGCCACTTCCTTTTGCCTTTCTTTTCTCTTGTTGATTGCGCCTGCAAACCCACATCACTCTTTGACTTACTTTCAACTCTTTTATCCATTCTTTGTTCATGAGATTCCAGTATCCCTTGATGTTATTCCTTTGTCAATGATGACAAATCTTTCGACTCTTCTATGGCTACTACCACGTGGTCTAACTTTGGAGCCAATGGCCTCAAAATCTTTGAAACAACTGATCTTGATGTCAACACTTCTCCACATACCTTGATTTGATTCACCAGTTTTGTAACCCTAGTGAAATAATCAGTTATGCTTTCATTATCTTCCATATGAAGCAATTCATACGTTCTTTTGTGAGCTTGTAGCCTCACCTCTTTCACCTTTTCTCCGCTTCTAAATGATTTTTCCAGAATTTTTCATGCTTCTTTCGCTGATTTAACATCACTAACCTTCTCGAAATTGTTAGAATTGAAACATCGATGAATTATAAAGAGAGTTTTATAATCTTTCTTCTTCAATTCTTTGTGTGCAACCTTTTCTTCACCCGCCGCGTTTGCTACAAGCGGTGCAACTCCGTCCTTCACAAGATCCCAAAGATCTTGATAGCAAAAGACAACTTATATCTGCTTACACCAATTCTCGTAATTCTGATTCTTCAGATTTGGGAGACTCGCCGGAAAATATTCGTTCAGATGATTCATCATGTTATGCTTCAAAGAATCGCTCAACCAGTGCTCTAGATACCAAATGTTGGAATTAAACCCAAGACCGAGAAATTCCGAGTCAATCTTTATGAACAAGATTCAATTGCACTAATCGAATTCCCTCTTGTTCTTCACTCTTCACTCTAGTGAATCAACCAACCTTGGTTGCAAGATTATATCGTTGCACAATGATGATGAAAACAAGAAAAGAAAATTGAATTGGGGAAAGAAAATGGTAAGGGTTTATCGAGAGAGGGAAAAAGATGAATTAATTCTGCAGAGTTTTTCTCTGCTCACAAACTGTGATTCTTTACTCCTTTTTTTGCAACTGTGAAATTCAAATATATACAATAATAGAGGTTACTCCCTATTTATAGATTTTGGGCTTGCTTGCTTCTCAAGCAAGACCCAAAACTAACCTAACTAACTCAGCTAAACAAACAAATAAAACTAAGTCTAACATTATTGTCGAGACACTCTTCGAGATTTTGACACCCAGGTGTTTTGACACTTCCTTGTTTCTGTCGAGAAACCTACTTCGACCCAAGAAATTACAATTCAACAGTTGTTCATCAAGCTCACCTTAAAACACAAACCAAAACAAATACTTTGAGAAAGAATTTTTGAAGAAATAGAGAGGAAAGAGTATAAAAGGAAACAGAAAGAGGATTAAAATAGACCTGAGAAGCGTTTTTGAAGCTCGCCAGATACTGGGTTGGAGTATCCAAAAACTTCAAAGTCGCCAGACGAATATGCCAGAAACTTCAGAAGTCTATAAGAAAACTCATCGGAATCTGGAAATTCCAGATTGTAATTTAGTACTTTTTTTTCTTCATTTTTTTGCTTGCTTCATGCATTGATCTCGTTTCTTCATGTACTATGAACCTTTCCCTCATGTTTTTATGGCTTAATTTCATCCAATTTGAGAAAACAATAAAGATTTAAGGCTTAGGGTTTAAGTGTTCTTGAGTGCCCATGATTAATTTCTTAGAAAAATGTAGGGGTGACAAACGTGCATGCCCGCCCCATTTAGGTCCGCCCCGCAAAAGCCCACAAAGAAACGGGGCGGGGCAAGGCGGTCGTAGTAGAGGACGCGAGTCTAAAACTTAGACCCTCCCCGCAAAAAAGTGAGGGCGGGGCGGAGAAAGCCCGCGGACACTGCATTTTTTAAGCCTAAAAATGCGAAAGTTTATGTAAATATCCGTGCCTGCAAAAGTCCGCGAAGAAAACGAGGCAGGGCAGAGCGGACACATTAAAAGGGTGAGGGCCTAAATCCTTGGCCCGTCCCGCACTAAAGTGCGGGTAAAACGGGCATGCCTGACGGGTCGGACCCGTTTTTCCACCCCTAGAAAAATGTATATTGCTTTGTCATTTCTTTTGAATATAGGTTTTTGTTTTGAGAGAGGTTGTTGTTGTGTTTCAAGGAGTTGCAAGGTTGAGAAATTAAGAGGGAGAGAGACCGAAAATCAAGAAAGGTAGAGAGTGAGGTAGATGATGTTGTTGTGTTTAGATGTTGTTGTTGTTATTTTCGTGAGAGAGAGGATGCATGTTTGTTGTTTTGGAGAGAGGAGCGTTGAGAGAGTGCCATGGAGTTTGTGATCCTGTTTTTCTGAAAAATGAACAAACCAAAGGACATGGAGAGTGAATTTGGAGAGAGAATAGAATTGTGTGGAATTTGAGAATGGGGGCAACCGATTTCTCCCCATCCGCCTCACTTGATTTCAAATTTTAGGGTTAGTGTTTGAGCCTTAAGTCGACGTACCAATCGCAACCCCAACCGTCTCTTTTCATACCCCATTGCTCTTGTTTCTTTATTTTAACAAATGTGCCTCTAAGCCCAATTTTATTCAAACCCTCTTTTTATTTGCATACCGAAAATTTTACCTCATATCCTTATCTTTGTTCCTATACCCTTACATTTTATAAAAAATTCCAACATTACTCTTATATATTTTAAACTAATTTACTATTTTATTTTTTAAATTCATAATTTTTTTAAACAATGTTAAGGAATTCATCTCAAAGTGTTTAGAGACAGAAATATTGTTCTGTCTCTACTTCCGTCTCTAAGTAGAGACATATATTTTCAGTTTCAAACAAACAGGTTTGTTCTCTAATATGTCTCTATAACATTAAAAAATAGAAATGTTAGAGAGAGAATAATTGATCTATCATATTGAGACAACAATTTATATATTAGAGACTAAAATATTAGATACATAATTATTCGAGACGGAATTATAAGTGATCGAGACGAAATCTCAGCGACCGAATTATAAGTGATAGAGACAGAATATTGGAGACATTATTTTTTTATTTTTTATAACATAAAGTGAAACAAAATATTAGAAACATTAAATATAAAATTAACATTCAAAACACATTGCTACATTTATAATTTAGTGTGAAAAATAGAACATTTACATAAATAGTATAAACTTTTTTTTCCCCATTGTAACACTAAAAGAAACTTCAACACCTCATTCCAAATCTTGAAATTCTCCACTAATGTCATTATTATACATAAAAATAAAATAAAAGTAATATGTATAAACATTCACATGTACAAAAACAACTATCAAACATGGTAAATGACATCAAAGAACACAATCACTTGAGACAATAGTAAAGTGAATAAAAGAAATCATATGCAGAAGAAATAAATAGGATGAATAAAAGTTCCATGTGAACTAGGATTCTTAGATGACTACAATTTCTATCTAGAAAGATAGAAATGAACTCAAAACTATGGTGGAGTATAAGTAATTATCTAAGGAAAATCTTAATAATCTCAAACATAATACATAATACATGGTCTTGGACAGATACAATAAAAGAACCAAATATTCATATGTAGCTATTACAAACCAAACAATATATCTAGTAATAAATCTTATATATATAGTCCACTCTTTGTCCATCACATCAAATATATACAAAAGAATCATAAAATTGAAGTTCAACACAAACATATTATAATGTTATAAATTCTATGACAACTATCATTAATTACATTAAATTAAAACTCAAAGAAATCATTTACTAAATATTAAAAGGTTTGGCTACTGATGTGTCTTGTGTTTGTGCTAACTAACTAAATTAACAAACATGAACACAAAACTAACTACATAAGTGAGTTATACTAACACATCAAATTAATCTCTTTTAACAATGGTTGTTACATGCACGGTTGGCCCTGCTTTAAAACATAAAATTTAGTCTTCTATTACTCTTCAACTTTTCTTTTATAAATATATTAAAACAAAAATTATGTATCATTTTAAAGCAAAATAAATAAATATATCATACTATGTATCATTTTAACTTTACAATAATTTAATTTAAAACAAAAATTATGAAAAAAATGACATTTTATAATTTTCTCCATCAATACGAAGTTATACACCGTCAATACATCGTTTGTATTACTTTTTAACGGGTTAAAATAAAAATCTAACTTTTCAAATAAATCAATAGTTATAATAATAAATTAAAATTAAAATTAAAAATAAAATAATAAATGATATAATGGAGAAAAAAAGGTTTATTGTTATTTTAATATTATATAATTTAGAATAAACCTATTTTATATAGAGATTATTAACAATGCATTGACTATATGCACATATAATATAAATCTTTTTTACACAGATTCAAATCAAGTATTAAATCAAATCATGTCAAATAAATTTTATTGAGATATTTTAAGAAGGATTTAATTAAAATACACTGACAGTGTAAAGAGATTTACACCGTCAGTTAATCATAGACGTTCGTTATTAAAATAAATTTGACTTTTATTTTAAAAATCTATAAAGTAATGCAAACGGGTAATGGTGATGAATCGACGATGTAAATCTTTTTACACTGACAGTGTATAGTAATTAATCTCTTTTAAGAATTAACTTAAAAAATTATTCTACATAACAATTTAATTTAATATGTATGTAAAAAAAGTACATTGTCAAATATTATATATTTTTTTGAAATAATTTAAGATGAAATGAATAATTTACATAATCTAGTCTATCAAAATACATTACAAATAAAACATATGTATTTTATGAAAGATTCTAATTATACTTTGGATGTTGCAAGTTTAAGATGTTAAGGAAGATTTAGAAAGGTAAGATCCCTAGTAAAGTGGAGTTGTTTGGGTGGAGGCTTGTTTTGAATAGTTTGTTTATGATAAATGAGCTTTTTAAGAGAGATGTGTTCCAAGATATATATCAGAAAGCTTGTAGTTTGTGTCAGTCACGGGATAAATTAGCTGGGCATTTGTTTTTCTGTTGCGATTTAGTAGTGGTTGAGCGGATCTGATGGGTCAATTTCGGTGGAGATGGAGGCAGGGATGATGATCCTGGGTTGTGGTGTTTGGACCAAATTCGAATCAACTTAGCTAATGTGATTCATTCTTTTTTTTTCTTTTTACTTGCTTTTGAGTGCTGATTTGTTGGTGTGTGTGGTTGAGTATGAATGATTTGGTGTTTAATGGAAAAGTTGGTAATGGTGGGAAATTTTTGAAGTTTATCAAGGCTTTGGGTTGTGATTGGTTACCAATTTTAGCTCAAATTAGAATTGAGTTAGTAGAAAAGTTTGAAACTTTAATCCTTTATTACTTTGATTTTTTGATCAACATTATTTAGATGATAACTTTTAAATTATTTGTTAATTTTGTGTTGGTGTAGTAATCACATGCCGCTTGATAGTTATTGAATTTATAAGAATTACAAATACTATACTAATATTCAAATTTTGTTGATCGCACGCAAAGTGTTCGACAAATTGTTTCAACTAATTTTGTGTGTGTTATTATTATTGGAGATAGACCGTTACTATATTAGAGTATTAAATTTAATGTTTGAAGTGTTTATTAATCAACTTGTGGATTATTATCATACCATTGGTACTCTTATGCATATTTGGACTTTTCAATAGTAGATTCGGTTAGACGATTTTGGATCTGAGAAATATTCAAAATTTGTTTATGCGCCATAAATTTTTCTAAAT
Organism: Lathyrus oleraceus; assembly: GCF_024323335.1. Lineage (NCBI taxonomy): Eukaryota > Viridiplantae > Streptophyta > Magnoliopsida > Fabales > Fabaceae > Lathyrus > Lathyrus oleraceus. The sequence goes on along the minus strand of NC_066581.1, from coordinate 367,130,219 downwards.
CAAATTTTCCAATAAATTTTTAACTTGAGATCTATTCAACCCCCTCTAGATTTAAGTCTACAGTCTAACAGTTTCACCATTGACAATTGTAAGGTCTTGCACTATTTATAAAGTTAATATACAAGTATTTTGGTACAATTGATAATCAACAAACTAAACACTATAAGTCAACCGCTTTAACCAATACAACTCTAAATTGACTTTCTCTTATATTGAAATAGATTACTCAAAATGCAAACATTCAACATCTTTAATAATCTTGATCTAGAGATCTTTCTAGACACAAAAGTCCTACTCCAAGCTTCTGTTCAACCACAACCTTTACTCGGCCCTGCTAATTTTTTGTCTGAGTGATTGTTCTACAGAAGAATGATTGAACAAGTGTCAACTTCTACGACAACCTTTACTCAGTCTCACCGAAGTCTTCTATGGAATGCAAAAAACTCTTCTCTTGCTGGATGTCAAAACGAGATAAGATAAAAGGTTATTTTTCCTAATACACACAACAAAACTTCAGAAAAAAATCTTAACTTCCTTAATGTACTTTGGATCTACCACTCACACTAAATCTTTAGATTTAAGAACCACAATAATGATTTCTTGGTATAAGATTAAAGATGATGCATGTTATCTAAAGAATCTCACATAACACATCTTATATCTTACAATATCAACATTCTAAAAAGTTTTTCACAAAGTTAAATCAACAAGGAAAAATGTTACTGAAATAAGACTCTCATAGTTTTTCTCAAATTTTTTGAAAAAAATGGGGTTGATCTCACTGTGAGACCTCTTTTTTTTAATAGCACACTTAACATTTATATAGGTGCTAGAGGTTAGACAAAAAGATGTGAAGAAAAAAGCAAAATTATTCGAGTCAAATCATGAGATTGCGATTTGAATCAATAGAAAGAATAAATTAAATTAAGTTAGTAAAATGAGACATTGGACATTATTATTTGAATCAAAATTTGTGTTTATAATTCGAGTCAAAGTAAAACATAATTAAAATCATAGTTGTATTTTAAAAGATTATTGATTCTCATGTTTCTAATTAAAAGTTCTTGAGATTTGAGTCAAGGATGATGTGTTTCAAATCACACACATCCCTGATTCGACTCAGGTTGATAGACTCAAATTCCAAATTTTATTTTGATGTTTGATTTTAATCATCAGAATGACTTATTAATTCACGTTACACTTAATATATTGACTTTGAGTAATTTGCTTAGGCTAAAAAATACATTATCTAATTTATTGAATGTAAGGGTAACTCAAAGGTACAAATCTAATCGAATAGGTGAAATAATTACACAAATAACAATAAAACGAAAAAACAAATTACACACGTCAAATTTAAAGAGACCATCAAAATAAAAGATGATATTTACTGCAATTTCAAATTCTCCAATCCATTATTACTTCATTTGATTTTTGAGTTGATTGTGGGTAAAACGACTCAAAATCAACATTAGTGTTTTTATGTTGAGCTAATATATCTAAATGACTTTTTTATATAAAAAAAATATTTCTTCATTTGGATTTAGAGTTGATTGGTGGTAAAACTAATCAAAATCAAGATTAATGGTTTTATGTTAAACTTTTAAAAATGTTTTTTTTCCTTGGGATTAAAAAGCACTCATATTTATGTGGGTTTATGGATGATTTATGAGAATATATAAGTTTTAATGTTATGGAGTCTCCTTGTTTTTGTCTCTTATTTGACTTGTTCAATAAAGTGTGTCTTTCATATTTATTTGAAGAATTCTAGTTTTATTTTTATTAATAGTAAGGATCTTGTAAAGTTTTAGATTTGAAAGATGGAGCAAAGGGCTTCTCGCACCATTCAAAGAATTTTGTGCAACTACAACAATATTGCTATCATACTCAAATGGTCCTGCAAGAGTTTGAGGTTTTCACTAAAAACAGGAGTAGGAGTAGTTTAGTTAAATAGAACAGTTGTTATGGCAATAAGTGGTTCAAAATGTTTGCAAAGACCACTATAACAGAAGAGAATGTGATCCAGGAAAGCTCTTTCATCATACTATGTACCATTGACAATGTTGAATTTGCTTGAAGCTGATGTTGCAAATCAATAATTCCAAACAAACTCGTGTTAGGCAAGGCACTCGAACATCAATTATTCTAAACATGGTAATAAGATCTGTCTATTGATTCATGATTCATGATTCAGAATAACTACAACAAAGTATTGAAGTTAAAAGAAATAATAGCACAAACAATCCAGCACATGAACTAATAAGAATTGGAACAAGTATACCATGGGAGAAGAACTTACTATCAACAAGTTGGAACCAAGCTTTCGACATAATCCCTGATAGAGAACCAACTTATCTTATTGTTGATTCTAGTTTTCTTTGCTCTCTTGTTTCTCCGGTTATACAGAATCGCATTGTCTTGTTGGCTGTTTGCTAATAATAGTGTATCACCATCCTCAGAAAGATGTAATGGCGTTAATTTTATACGCGGATGACCAAGTTCATAATCTATTCCAACATTGTGATAACTTAGGGCCAGTTTGTTTTAGCTTTAAAAAAATGGATTTTTTCTTTGTATTTTTGAAAATGGATTCTACAAAAATGTTTTTCAAAATATTACAAGTTTTTCTAAATTTATTTTTTATAAATTAAAAGATTGAATTATTCATTCTATAACATAAATATACATTATTGAAGATCAAAACATAATCAAAATCACAATTTTTTCAAAAAGTTGTATCTTAAAAATGATTTTTATGAAAAGCTATTTGAAATAGCTTCAAAATTAAGTGATTTTTTGAAAATTTGATATCCAAAAAAAGTTTCGATAAAATGATGAAATACTTAAAATAACATTTTAAGAATAACTGTTCAAACCAAATTTTCATTTGAAGCTTTTATAAAAAGTTTCTTTGTAAATTTTTTTTACACTAAAATATGTAACACTATAAAAATCATTTTTAAAAAAAGCCAAAACAAACGGGCCCTTAATCTAAGGAACCGAGACCAAGATTTTTCATCTCCGAATTTCGTCATCCGCCATATGAAAAACTCGGCTTCCTCATCATAAGAAAAACAAAGGGAATCCATCAACACGCAAATATTTGGCGAAATACCACCATAATTGTCATAATTTTCAGGAGGCATCAACTGTGTGAATGTCTCTGTGCTCAAATCAAGAGAAATTATCACATATTGCTCAACAGCATCATCTCTCCCAAACACATCCTGAATTGCCATCCAGTTAATAGTGCAACTCAAATGTACACCATCATACTCATGACCAAAGTGCAATTGAAGAGGAATAGCAGGAAAACCATGAATGGTTCTCCAAACATTATCACCTAAACTGAAGACTTTCACATCGGTTTCTGATAGAGGATGATTGGTAACTGAACGTAATGCCACAACTTTATACGTTTCAGTTGAATTATCATAACCAAACATGAATTTATAATATTCATATTTATATCGATCGTAATAGAAAAAAAACCCTAATTTCTGAGATATTGCTCTGGTAGCAGGATTCCAGAATCGAAGCCAGAATTTTTTGTACCTAGTGATCACATTGAGAGAATAACCTACCAAGCATACTAGTCCATTGCAGGAACCAACAACATCATAGCAATTCTTATTGTGCAATTGGAAACAAGGATCACGAGGAAGATTGATCCTTCGGTTTTCCCATAATCGAGTAACAGGGAAGGGTACAAAACTGTGATCATCGTTATGCGAAGATATTAGTGAGAATTGTGGATTTAGTGAAGATCGATGAAGATGGATTTTGATGAATATAGGATCGGATATAAGATTATTCCATGACTTACTCACGCATTTCATCTGCATCAGATGTTTGACAGTAAGGCGAGACAGAATATCGGCGATAAGGTCATTCGAAAGGATTGTTAGCGGTGAGGGTTTGGATTTACGGCGGCGACACCGCAACTTCGGCGGTAGGGTAACCATGAGAGCAACCTAATGTAGTGTGAGAAGAAAATTTGATGCCGCAATTTCTTCAGAAAAGAATAAACAAGTCAAACACTTGAATGAAACCTTAGATATTGGATTAAATATTGGATTAATTGAAATTTTAGTTCTTTATTTTACCTTTTTTTTTTTTAAATTTTGATTTTCATTTTAAAAATCATAATTTTGATTATTTTTTTTGTTTTGAAGTTGCGCCCTCACCAATTTAGGACTTATTTTTTATTTTAATAACAATAATATTATTTTAAAAATTACTGAATTATATTATAATGAATAGTTTTAATAAAATAAATAAAATAAATTTGAATTATCAGATATTAAATTGAATTAAATTTCTAAAAGTTAAAATTAATATAAATTGAATTAAATTATGGCATTATTAGAAATTAAAAATATTATAAAATGAATTAAATTATGGCATTATTAGAAATTAAAAATATTAAAAATTGAATTAAATTAAGTGATTACTAAAAGAGAAAAAAGAATATGCACTGACAGTGTAAAATATTTTTACACTGTCAACCAATGAGACCCGTGTATCACGCCACATTACACTTTTATTTTTAAAATACTGTTATGACTTGACAATATAAAATGTTTTGATTAGATGTTAGTGTAATATTTCTTTACACTGAGAATGCACTACCTTTAACCTTTTACTAAAAATTAAACAACCATAATTAATTTTATTTAATCACATCAATTAGGTATAGGAGTTCAACCCAAAATTCTAAAAGTAAACGGAAGAATAACAATAATAGCAAATTAGAATATGCAATAACTAAAGTAAAGGAAATCTACAATATTTACATATTTAAAATAACAATATTTAGGGCCAATTTGTTTTAGCTTTAAAAAAATGGATTTTTTCTTTGTATTTTTGAAAATGGATTCTACAAAAATATTTTTCAAAATATTATAAATTTTTCTAAATTTGTTTTTTATAAATTAAAAGATTGAATTGTTCATTCTATAACATAAATATACATTATTGAAGATCAAAACATAGTCAAAATCACAATATTTTCAAAAAGTTGTATCTTAAAAATGATTTTTATGAAAAGCTATTTGAAATAGCTTCAAAATTAAGTGATTTTTTGAAATTTTGATATCCAAAATAAGTTTCGATAAAATACATAAAATAACATTTTAAGAATAACTATTCAAATCAAATTTTCATTTGAAATTTTTATGAAAATTTTCTTTGTAAATTTTCTTTACACTAAAATATGTAACACTATAAAAATCATTTTTAAAAAAAGCCAAAACAAACGGGCCCTTACTTGAGAAATTTTAAGCTATTTTTGTAAATGGCAAAATGAGACATTCTTATTGTATGACAGTGTAAAACTTATTTAGACTATCAGAGCATCACCAATAAACCTTATTTACACTAGCGTTCAGACGGCCACTCCCGTGCCTGTCTATCCGCTTTTTTTAATGCGCACAGCAGAGAAAAATAAATATCTGTTTTTTTTTATGATGTTTCTATTGTACATCATATTAAAAATAATATTATTATACTTTGAAAATGGTAGACAAAGATATTCAAAATTATATTGAAGCATGCAAAATACTATTAATACTGTGTAATCAATGACGTTCTTTAAGAGGAATGTCGAATATGAAATCTTTATTCAAAATATTTTCTTTTTCCCTGCAATTATTTTCCATAGTAAAGAAAAAATATAAGACTTTCAAATTAGAATTTTTTTTAGAAAAAAAGATAGTAAAATTAATAGTAAGTAGTGTAATATAGTTTTTTTTACCTTATAAAGATTCAAATCAATTCTTCATACATCCTTTTATTAATGCGCTCTTGAGATTTAAAAAACTACAAATACATGATGAAATGTCATATCATTAAAGAATACATGCAAAATATATCTCAGCTAAGCAATGTGGGACTAAGAAAATCTAATTTGAGCTCGTGGCCATTTTCAAGTCTCCTTATTGCGCTACACCGAGTTTTTGTTTTTACTCTCGTGACCGTCTGCCTGTTTTTTTTATTGCGCTAACGTGTGTATATCTTTTATGATGTTTTTCACATATGTCATGTTAAAAAGCATATAGGTATTTTTTTTAATCCCGTTTGTCCGTTTTTTTTATTACGCTAACGCGTGAAAATATTAACAACATCTTTTTTTATAAGTTTGATTTTAATATAAATTTACTTATATGATAAAAAAATATGATATTTATTCAGATGCATATTAATTTTATTTATAATATATGATATTTGCGCATTAAATTTTATTTGAATTGAGAAAATTGCAGTGTGACGTGACTTTATTTAACCGTTTTTTTTTCAAGCAAATCAATAAATAACTCAATGTATAAACTTAAATTCTTCTTTAATGTTTTTGAATTTGTATTCTTTAATGTTTTTGGTATGAGGATGTAATGCACAGTACATACACATGGAAACAATTAAACTTCTCTTCAACAACAGAGTAAGAATGCAACAGTAATAATCATCAATATTCATCTTTCTTTTATGAAAAAACCACTCACGTATTGTTTACCAAATTCCTCTATGAATAAATATCATGTTATATCAGTATTCCCTTTACTCTCTCTCTCCACCATGATAATTAAGCTAGTATTATGTTTTAACTTAATAATTTAAATTTAAATTTAAATAATTTATATATAATAAACCTTTTTGACATAAACTCTCATGTTCGTCCATCCGCTTTTTTTAGGGAGTGTTTGTTTCCAGGATTCATAAAAAAAATCTCATGAATAAATTACCTAAAAAAAATAAAGATTTAATTTCGGAGTACTTTTCTAAAAATGAATTTAGCATATAGTTTGATATAATCTTTAGAAAATGAATAATGATATATTTTTCTCAAAAAAATTATGTGAAATTTCATGGGAATCAACATTCCCACTTTATTCTCGTAGGAGTAAAACAATGGGAATTATGAAAGTTATGCAAGTTCTTTTGTTTTATGGAATTTTGTGATTTTTTTTACAATTTTGTAATAAATATGGGAATAATTTTTTTCACTCATGTATTTTCGAGAATATAATTTAACTTCTAGACTTGAAAGAAATATCACCTTAAAGCGCACACGCCAAAAAATATAAAACACTTTTTTATTTATTTATAAATTTTGGCGTATTTTTGAAATTAAATTATAAGTATCAAACGTGATATATTTATCTTACATTCTATTTTGACACTCTCTCGGTCTCAACAATTTATGATATTTATCATATATTTCGTACAATGCTTAAAACTCAAATAGTATTATAAGATGATGATTACCATGATTTATAAAATATTAAATAACATAACTTGTGAAATAGGTTTATCACAATAAATCATTTATGAATTCCTGATACTCTCTTCTCTCTCACTCCTTAAACAGCAACACCATTTTTACTATGTCATTTTTTTCTTCCACCTCCTTATGTCCTCGCCATGTATTTCTTTCCAATAGTAATATGTAGTTACTTCTCAACTTTTTACATTACCACTTGTTAAGTTTGAAAAAAGAACAATTAGAGTACTACACACTGCTGTTTTATTTTTATTAATCCCTGCATTTTTATGATAAGAAGTGAATTGAACAATTTAAACAAACACAAAACAAATTTTATTTTTTAAAGTATGAACATGCAGCAATAATGAAATACATAATTTAAGAAGTTTTGATATTCTTTATAGGCAAGAGTTTACCTTAATAGTGAATGTTTAAGAAAACAAACTATCAGACTTCAAAGTAAGTATATTAAGTTATAGGGAAAGATAGTGAATGCCCTATCTAACATGTAATAACTGCTAACAAAAACATAACATTTTTTATTTGTTTCCTTCACAACCTTTACATGTTGTTAGATTTTGATAGCTAGGAGGGATAATAATGATTATGTTTTATTTCAAGCAACTCCTTTCATTTGCGTGGACTGCAGTTACGGTATATAAAAATAATTATCAATTTTACTGCAGAGTATCCATAAAATATCATCAAAACAACCATTACAAACACAAAAACCTTTATATGATGGAAAAATTCATATCAATTTAAAATGAAAAATGAAAGTATTTACATTGAACCTTATGGCAAGCACATTATTTTCAAGATAAAATGGATACCAAGCCAAAATTGAACATTTACAAACCACAACGAAAAGCAATGTTATTGAAGAAATAATATGAGACTAAACTATTTTAAACCTCATAAATGAAAAGAAACCCAAACTGAAAATATTTTTTTCATCATAATTCCTAAAAACTCTCTTCTATCTCACACACGATCTTTGCCTGTTGTAACCACGATTTAAACATACATAATTAATAAAAAGAATTGAAACAGGCGTGGTAGAAAACTTAAATAATATAATAGATAAATTGGTATAATAATAAAAAGTGATGAAAAATACAAACTGTATAACTCTTCTCCAACATGTTCTTCTTAAAATTAAAATTAAGAAAAAATGATCAAACTATATCACAAAATTGGAAAAGTGAAATAAGAATGAACAAAATTAAATGCATCATTATTTACATTAAATCGGAAAGTATTGAATATCGGCGAGTGAATAGGTGATTAGAATATGAAAAAATTGTCTATAGAGCATATTGTGAAAAGATTCTCTTTTTCTTCTGCATTAGTATTTTCAAAGGCACAAAAGATGCATCTCTTTACTCGCTTCCTTAAATTATAAGGTGTTAATGCAGTTTCATGGATGGTAAGCAATTTTCATCTTTATAGCATGTCCGGGATATATCTGTCTAAAAACCGTGTTATAACGTGACAATGCAGTTACAATGAAACATTTTTGAAATAATTATAATATTTGAAGGATAAAATAGGTCTGACTAAAATTTACAATCCTCATTATATGTTGTTATAGAATAGATGATTTTTTCATATGGAATTACAATATTTATAAAGTGTATGATTGAAATAAAAATAGGTCAGTCTAAAAATTAAAGGTTTATAGTTTTCGTTGATGTTCATATGAAGCAATATAAACCAAAAGAAAGAGAACTTACATTGTCAAAGTTGTTGATTTTATATTTTTAATATAACATCTTCAGTTATCAAGTGATATAAAAAAATTGTAGTGAAAGAAAAATATTTAGAAATTAACTAAAAGGGAAAGAGAAAAAGAAATAATTAATTTGTAAGTAAAAGAAAGTGAGAATTATTTTAAATCATGTATTCCCTTTTTGAACTCAAAATGACCTAATTTGTAAGAAAAAGAAATAATTAATTTGTAAGTAAAAGAAAGTGAGAAATAAAAAACTAAAGGGTATTTTTGGATCAAAATTAGGTCACGCAAAATCATGTATTCCCTTTATATATAGGTATTTTGTAAGTAAAAGAAAGTGAGAATTATTTTAAATTGAAAGATAAGGAAGTTATTAACCATTTAATTTTGTAAGTGTTGTAAGTTATCAAATACACAATTTTTTAATGTGTTATTTATTTAAAAAGAAACTAAACGGTATTTTTGAATCAAAATTAGGTCACTCCAAAATCATGTATTCCCTTTATATATAGGTATAGATATCCAGAATAAAAATATCAGTTTCTTCATAAATTTTTACAACATCTATTATAATCTTACAGATTTTTATGTATCCACACATTAATGTCGTCGCCGCCCAACAACCTGGAAACGAAAAGAAGATATCTTCGCTCATCTTCGTCGAAGAGGGAATACCAATTAGGGTCGATCTTGACTTTTTAGAGACCCAGGACAAATAATAAAAATAGACCCCTACTAAAAAATACAATTTTTTTAAAAACAACAACTTTTATATTCGTCAAATAAAAAGATGTTAGTGAACTCATTTTTCTACCAAATTTTTGTATTCGTCAGTGTCTACATTAGTTATAAGTATTTCCTCCTCCAACCTGAATACTGTGAATTTTTTTCATAAGTTTGAATAAGTAGTATAAAGAGTATTATGGTCAACCTTGATATAGTTAATCATAAGTAAAAATTACCAAATTAAGATTATAAACTAGCTATGATAGAAGCCTTAAATAAGAGAATATCCACATAAGCAAGAGTCTTGCAATGACCACACATAAATACAATGATGAATTTGTCAAGAAAATAAGATTCAGGAATATTGAAAATGAAAAAAGATCATCATATCATAAAGTTACATAATATCGTGTTAATCTATACATACCATGGTGCATATAACTTCATTGGAACATCTTTCGTTTCATCTAAGACAACCTTATCAAAGTTATCAGGGGAGAAAACTATCACACTAGATGGAAGAGAAAATATTTTTACGTTAGTACCTACATTAACAATATATTTTATACTAATGATAACATATCAAATACTGACGCTAACAGAATGAAGTTTGAAAACATTCAAAATGATATGAAGAACATAATAGATGACTAACTACAAAAGTAATATGTACTATAATAGTGACAATCTATATGACATGAATAAAATTGAAAAATAACTTGGGGTGGTTAGATTATACTGCTAAGTATTCATAACTTTACTCAAAATTATAAAAGCAACGAATTGCTAAAAATGGATATGAAATGATAAAATTAATGAAAAAAGAAAGATCTTATGCTAAAGATTCTTGAAAAAACATACAAGAATCTTCTATACAATTCACATAAATATTCCTTTCATGTTTACAAAACCAGCAAGAGCTTCAGCGATATACACACCTTCAACATCGTATACGACACAAACATCATATCCGACATTGGCACGTCAACAATGATAATAATTTAAAAAATTAAATAAACTTAACATAATCACACGCATCATTACCGAGGACCGACCCAATAATTCTGAAGACCCTTTTCTAATTTAAAAAATAGACATAAATTAAAATTAAATATAATTTTAATAATTAAAAATAATATATAAAAATACAATTATATATTAACCAAGTGAAGCAACAAAAAGACTCAAAGTTTTGTTTAAACTATACTAAAAAACATTTCATACAACTTAAAATTTCTAACGAATTAAAAAGAGTATTTCTCCAAATATTTTTTTGAAGAAAATTCATCAACCAAGTCTTTATATTTTAGTGTCTCCAAAAAGCAATTACACACTTAATAAATAAAATTAGAAATTAAAAAAAAAACAATTACAAAATAAAAAGAATCATTGATTAAAAAATAAAGAAAAACTATATTTTCTATTCATCTTTAAATAGTTTAAATCATTGATATTTATCATAATAATCAAAAAAATATGCAATGTAATTGAAAAGTATTAAAGAGGTGACATGTTTGTAGGATTCACTACGACCATTCCAAAGAGAGAGGTTTTAATCTCTTGTAAAGAGGCGTTTCCCATATCTCGTCTGAGTGTGGATGAGGATTCAGTACTTCCATTTCCTTCGGGGGACTGGACTCATGTTGGCGTTGTATGATGTTGTGGACATTCTCATCTAGTGTCTGGTTTTGAAAGCGTAATTCATCCACGGAAGCATGCATGATATTGTCTTCTAAACCTGCTTACGTGAGGTGAGAAGCTCTGTATGTACCATGATGCTTTTAGGGTAATGATACGTAAGATATGATCTGTATGAGTTAAGATATCCCATTATCCCATAATGAGAGAAGTATTTATAGGGGCTTTTTGGATCTTGGGTTTAGGTAACCTTCGGGAGCGCAACCTCTCCCCCCGATTAGAGGAGACTGCTAACTACCTATTTCTTAGGGAGTCGTGGTGTGACTCCTTCTCACATAACTAGCGGGAGATAACGATATTGTAAACGTCATATGTAGGAAAGCCCATGCGCTTTGTGTGGGTATCACCTAAGTGGCATGACATTAAGCGGGGATCCAGGAGTCGCCCTTGTTTGGGATCCCACAAATATAACAATACAATTTTTATTTAGTTTTCTAGTTTTCTTCCTGGATTTATTGAGTGTCGGTTTAGGTGTCTTTTTTATCAGACATAGGTCTGCTTCTAAGTTCAACTAATAGATCTGATCAATCATATATAGTTTTTAGTACCATGATAAATACATCACAAACGTTATACAGCATAAGTGCTTCCTACAACTTGGAAACCTACTCTAGTTTGCATAGATAGTCATTCTCATTCCATTTTGCTTTCTTCATTAGACTTTTTTCCATTTTGGCGTATTCAATTGTTTCATCCATGACTCTCGTGTCTTTTGACAAGGTCTTTACAATTTTATCATATTTAATATAACCCTACATATTTTGTTTCCATCATTTAAATTTACTTTGATCAAATATAAATGGTTCGTTGAAATTAGGTAGAAAGAAATATATTAAGAATGTTGTATTTTTTAATAAAATAATTTGATTTATTTCACATGTTAGATTTATTTGTCGATTCACGTATTTGTTTGTTCTTTTTAATAGTTTTTGCGACACTTTCCAAAATTGTGTCAGTATACTATGAACGATGAAGTCCTCGGGATTAAGTAACTTTGTATCAGTGTATCAATATCCTACTCTATTAGAGGAACCGTTCTTGATTTGTACCATAAAATAGGTTACAAATACCACTCTAAAATATCGTACCAATACTCCTCAAATCTCCAAATAGAATTTTCTGCGAAGAGAATTTATTTTGAAAATAACATAAATGCTTGGAAAACTCCTCAAATTTCTAAATAGAATTTTCTCTGAAAGGAAATTTTCTTGAAAATAACATAAATGCTTGGAAAACTCGATAAGTAGAAAGAGGAGAAAGATGATTGGAGCATTAGATATAATTGAACTAATTGGATGTGCTTATGAAGCTGATTTTCTTTTTAGTGGTCACAAAGCCATTTTCAAGGGATAGGCCTTAACATAGGTGCTCCTACACAGACTGCATTTCCATGTCTTTTTTTAGTTTTCACCACCAGTATCTGGTTTACTGGACTGATTAATTCGATTCATGAGTCATTTCTAGTATCAAGTGGTTCCAGCCTCCTGCTGATCGCAGTTGCGGGAAATTGAACTCTGATCCTCCCTATCAAATCTAATGTCAATCACCATTGGACCAACTAACGATTTGTTGTATTTTCATGTTTTGAATGGATAAAAAATCAGTGAAAAACCTCCCTAAGTCAAAGGTAAAATTTCTTTATTCTAGAGAGAGAAATATTTGACAAGCCAACTCAAAAATGTTTCTTCCCTCAGTAATAATAATAATAACCATAAAATTATATATCACCCTTAGGATCAACTTCTGGAAAAGGGAATGAATGAGTATGTTGCAAGGGCCTAACCCCTTGTGCAGGAGGATAAGATTGTTGCCTTATGAAGTCAAAATTGTATTTGAAGCCCGATAAATCACACCGCAATTACGATTCAATGTGGTTGTAGAGACAACAACATAAGCAAAATTGCAACCACAATTACAATTGCGGATCATA